>NC_135499.1:151812515-151910502 GCF_052857255.1 Amblyomma americanum | reverse complement strand
TTGGAAGAACACAAGACGGCTTCTTTCACGGGCGCCTCGATTTAGTTCTCAGAACTCTCGCCCTTTCCCTTTCTAGCACCCTCTCTTCTTCTCCTCCCCCCTGACTGTTGACACTTTTCGGGGTCCTCCACGCCCGCCCTTTTATCTATGCCCCCGCGCCTCACCCTTTCGGCCTCTCTTCTGGTTCATCCTCGTTTTGGTCTTATTATTTGCCGAACGCTACGCTTTATAGCGTCCTGCGGGAAGAGGCTGCGATCGCTTCTATTTATAAGGAAGACGGGGCGGCGGAATAAAAGGCTGAAGAGGGGATACGATGCCGACCCTCCGGCGCCGCCGCTCTTATTCGCATCTCTACAAAGAAGGCGCTAAATGCGCGTAGTGCGGAGCGGCCAATGTACCGACCAGTTTGTCTGCCGCGTGGATGCTCGACGTGCCCACGATGATCAGGTTTTGGTCCGGGGATATTGTGAAGTAAAAGTTGTCCGCTTCGGCCTCCCCGACTCGTTGTCGTAGGGCTAGGCCTAGCTCACCGTGTTGTAAGTTCTTCAAGCTTGTCGCCGTCAATGGTTTGATGATTAGCACCACATCGTCTGGTCTAAATCTGCAGAGAAACTTGGGTTTCCATGCAGCTTTGACTTGCCTTGGGCCTCCGGCTGCGCGCTCATCGGATGCCTTGTCGGGTTGCGCATGGTGGCCTCCGTGGGCTGACGTGGCCTTCCCTTGCGCGCAGGCTTGGAGTTTCTGGGCTCTTTTTTCAAAAGCCAGGATCACATTAGCGTTGCAGGCTTGGTCCCGACTGGTCTGCGGCACAGTTGACCATGCCATGCCTTCCGGGTCGTAGCCGCGTTGCTGGTTTGCGCTTGCCATGTTGGTCTGGAGCGGCCTCCCCGCCGCCGAACGCCGGCGTTCAGCCTTGAAGCTGCGTCGCGGCGCTATGGTGGATGGGAGGGAAAAACGCTAAAAAAAAGGTCAACAAATCGGCCCACCGGGTTGGGAGTGGTCTCCCTGCGTGCCGGCTGACTTGCTGGTCCTGTCAAGTCCAAAATTGTCGGGATCCAACGCGTTGGTCCGCCGCCACGGTCGAAAATCGCCGGAGCCGATGTCCCATGCGTCCGCTCGCTACGCGCTACATTTAATTAGGCACCAGTTGCTACAATCGAGCCGTTTCTGAAAGTAATGCGGTGTCAGTTCCTGGTGAAGACACACATGATAGGGGTGGTAGCTGTGTATTGATAGTGACCTCCAAACTGATGCCGGGCTGGCTCCATACGCGTTGGCGATTTCCCTGACACTTGCTTCTGGCTGGACAGAAACGTACGCGAGGACATCAATGTCAAAATCGTCGGTTGCGCTCCCTGATCTGTTCCTTTTCTGAACATGAACTGATCCAGTACACCTAAATCGATTAAATATTGATACGAACGTGGGACGAGTCGGCACACAACGACCAGGATGTTGGGCAGCATACGGTCTGGATGCCAGCTCCGCGTCCATTTGCGCGCTCACAATGTTCACCTTCTCGGCTGTGGAGTATTGGAGTTGCGCTGGCGCGGCCATTCACACAATGCGGCGCGACGTTTTAATCCTAGGCGGCACTTCCACATATTCAAGTGATTTGAAACATTGGCACTGCAGTGGCCTTGTCACACGCGCACCTCCAAGACAAGCACCTGAAATGCAAACGACTGCACTCTATTGGGAAACTGAAGCTAACACACGCTAACACAACCGCAAGAACAACTGCCCGATAGCACATAGCCACTCCCGCGCAAGCTCTCCTTGCCACGCTGACAAAGCTTTTCTTTTTCGGACGTGGTTCCTGGTCCGCAGAGATTATAAGAAAAAAGAGAATCAACCTAGTGATTAAATGAATTCATGACGACGCACAAAAACGAGCCCGTCGGACATACAAGAAGTGGCGCACACACAAACGCACACAAAAAAAAACGCCTGCAGAAGCGCCCATCAGGGCTCTCAAAATCAACGTTCCCGTAAACTGACGATGACTGTAATTTTCCTTATTCCGAGCGACGAAGCAGTCGATGACGCCGGCCGTGGTCTAAGCTGAGCGCCGAGGTTCTCTAGCGAGGAGTTAGCGCGCGTGTTTCGAATTGGGTGCTGCATTCATTACGACACGTCACCAGGGGACGCTTTGCTTACGCCATAAGTTCCGGCGCTACTCGTGCGCTGTTTCGGTCGCGTGGGGGGAAAAAGCGTCGGATTCCTTCGCGCTGCAGGGCTCTTGAAATTGAGCTTTTCTTTGTTTCAAAAACTGATAGGACATCGTCTTGTTCACGACATCAAACTCCCAATTGGGACTAATCACCCAGCTGCGATAATTAAAAAGTTAATTAGTTAGTTTTGTTACTTGTCTTGATAATTAGAGGGGTTTTGCAGCATACTATGTCCGTCGAGGCAGGGAGTGTGATCCTACACCTATTTTTTTGCTCTCATGAACCAAATATTTATTTTCGGGAATTTTGAAAGTGTCCGCTGAAACACCCGGTATATATATTTCCAGGCCTCAGACCCAAAAGAAGATTTAAGCCTACTTCGCCTGTCTTATGAATAAACATAGGGTGACAAAGCCTTCCTGTCTCAACGAAACGCGTGCATGACTGCGGACATGTGTTTTCAAAGACCTTAGAAGTACGAGTTAAAGTAAGACAGAATCGGTCAGAATTTTATTTGTATACAAATTCAGCACGTTCTATTCTGCTATGGTAATCCTTGAATTATGGTTCGTAATGCCTTTCTAAGCCCCCTAAGGCAACGTCAGATCGCCCTTTTATTCATGCCTTGCTGACTTCTTTCTGCAAGGCTGCACTTTATATTTGACGCTTTTTGAGAACGTAACTGAATCTCCACGTCAATACGAAGACATGGTCCCCGAGGAGGTTGACACTTGTAGAGGGTAATCCTATGTGTGAGGTTTGAGAAAAATCATGATGTGAACTTTGAGAATACTGTGAACTGTTACTTCGGTGTTATAAGAGAGATAAAAAATTAGATCTCAGCTTGCCGAATCAGCGCATTAATCAGGGAAGGCTGATTGGCATTAGCGACAGAGAGGTCTGGACTGGCTACTGAGCCGGAGTTTCCGGGCTCGAACCCGGCCGCTGCGGCCACGTTTCGATGGGAGGCGAAACGCTAAAGGCGCCCTGGGCCGTGCGATGCCAAGTGCGCGTTAAAGAACTCCAGGTAGTCGAAATTATACCGGAGCCCTCCACTACGGCACCTGTTTCTTCCTTTCTTCTCTCAGTCCTTCCTTTAGCCCTTCAATTACGGCGCAGTTCAGGTGTCCGCCGAGATGTGGCAGATACTGCGCCATTTCCTTTTCCAAAAACCAATTTTCAATTTCGACAAAAAAAGAGACGGGAACGACTTAGTGTACACCGACTTGTCCCCGCATCACAGGAAGGGGTCGGTAGCAGTGGTGGTGGACCACTTGAGGCGTCAGCTGGTAAGCGCCTCTATCACCAAAGAAAAACCCCTCAGCAGCTTAGTCGGTCGCTAAAGCTCTAGTGATCATACACAGCTGGTGGAGCAATAAAAGGCTGATGATTATTACTGCTACTCGCAGGAAGCCCGCAGGGACTACATGAATAGCAGGATCGACATCTTAATAATTTTGTGATTGCCACTCAAGATTTTCAAATCAATCAATCAAACAGTGATCGATTAGTTAATTGACTGACTGACTGACTGACTGACTGACTGACTGACTGACTGACTGACTGACTGACTGACTGACTGGGGTCGGTTACCGTCTTCGCAGAGGCGTCGTTCTTGGGCGACGGCTTCGTGTCCCTGTGGAGCTGGAGGACGCGCGCGAGACCACGGACCTGAGCCTGCGCTTCCGCACGGCGCGCCCCCGATGGACTGCTGCTGCTGGCCGCGGGCCCCGACGACTACTGCCTGCTCCAGCTGTCGGCCGGACGGCTGCGGCTGCGTCTCGAGCTGGGCGCCGGCGAGCCCGCGCTCCTCGAGAGCCCCGCCGGCGTGCGCCTCGACGACGGAGCTGGCACACGCTGGCCCTGCGCCGCAGGGGGGCGCTGGCGCTGCTCCTGCTCGACGGGGTGCACGAGGCCCCGAGGCCAGCTGCCGCCGCGCTTCATCCCAGCTGGACGTCAAGTGGGGGCTCTTCGCCGGGGGCCTGGGGGACTTCCAGGACCTCTTCCTGGGACACCCTGCAGTCCTTCCGGGGGTCAGTGCATTGGCTCTTTTCGCACGCTCACCTCCGTAGTATAGAGCAGCCTGGTCGGGGGCAATACCAGTCTCCTAGCCTTTTGGTGTTGGTCTGGTAGCTCTTTGGAGCTTCGGGCTAAGGAGAAACGCCCTCATCAGAGCATCCAAGAGGTAGATGTGCCACAGGGACCCCCGTTTCACACGGCGCTTTGGCTTCGGCATGTTTTGACAAACAAGATACGAATACATTATAAGGCTGGCGAGATGGAAAAGTGGAAGCATACTCTCGAACCGTAAAAGATGAAGTGCATATCTAGAGCGCAGCGTCAGTTAGCGGCACAGCGCTACTGCGAGTAGCGCTACGCTCTAAACACCGAATGAGCAGATGTGGGAGTAAAACGAAAGTAAGCTGTCTTCTAGCGCACTTCCGTGGAATGGGAAGTGCGCAGAGGCACATTCCCACCGCAAAGCATAGCAACTCCATGAACTTAGCAATGAGAGGAGGCTTTTAAAAGTGGCCCCACAGGTATTGAGGTTGGCAAGGTGGAGGATATTGAACCCTCGGTTGAAGTCTTCGTACCTACTAGAACTTCGCTTGTTTTGAGAGGGAGTTTGTTTCCGTTGGCAACCGTAAGTATCCCGCATGTTTTTGATGGAAATATACCCAAAGGCTTGGGCAGAATACCCCTCCCTAGAAGGGAGAGCGCTAGAGGACAGCTTATACTCTCTTCTTACTCCCATATAGGATTATTCGTGTTGAGAGTGCAGCACCTTTCAGTTCTGCCGCCCCTTTATCTTCATCTGTGTTTTAAAACATCAGAGTAAAGCACTGAGCAGTCTTTGCAAGTAAAGGCACTTCGTTTCGCAGAAAGCGCAGACTGCAGATTGGTTCCGTGGGCGCACACCGCCGCGGTGGCTCAGTGGTTAGCGCGCTCGGCTACTGATCCGGAGTTCCCGGGTTCGGACCCGACCGCGGCGGCTGCGTTTTTATGGAGGCAAAACGCTAAGGCGCCCGTGGTGCTGTGCGATGTCAGTGCATGTTAAAGAACCCCAGGGGGTTCGAAATTATTCGGAGCCCTCCACTACGGCACCTCTCTCTCCTATCTTCTTTCACTCCCTCCTTTATCCGTCCCTTATGGCGCGGTTCAGGTGTCCAACGATATATGAGACAGATACTGCGCCATTTCCTCCACTCCCCCCCCCCTAAAAAAAAACCAATTACATTCCGTGACGCAGTAGAACGGCGCGTTCCTTCCGACCTAACGACCGCAAAGTCGAAAGTTCTATCTTCATTTGTACTTAGGGGACATGCAGGCATTCTTCGCGCTTTCTTGGCGAAAATTATTCGCTCTTTTTCCTGGTAAGCGCTACTCTTACGGTCGCCTCCCTACGCGTTCAAGAGTCGCTAATATGGTCACGACACGCGTAGTAAATGTGAGGCGACGTGCCTTGCTCGTTTTGTTTTACATCATTGCCGTTCAAATATTACGCATATTAAAAAAATAATAAGTCAGACTTCTTCCTCATCTAAATGTCCTGGCCTCCGAGTAAACGGGAGACAAGCTTGGTGCTTGGACACCAAGGGAGTATCGATCTAATATTTCATGTGCCGAACTTATCGGGGCCAGTTGGTCCATCACAGACGCAAAGATAGAACTGCGCAAACAAGACACGGCGCGAAGAGTGTGGCGGTCGTGTGGCGCCTTTGCCTCTTCGCCGTCCGTGTCTCGTTTTGCGCAGTTCATTCTTTGCATCTGTAATATTTCACCTTTGTCACCGTAGTGCCAGTTTTGCCTGCGAAAAGCACTTCGCAGGTTGTTTCTCTTCTACCTAGTGAAGAACAGCTGGTTCCTTCGCGTTGCCATGATTTCTGAACGTGTAGATTGAAATCGAGTGAGCGCATGCACCATGCATCAAACGGTGGAATGCAGTTTTTATTTCTTTTCCACACTTCAACGGTACGGTTGATAAAACATGTTCATACGAAAAACTGAACTAGAATACAATACTGAGGAGCGGCGAGGACCAGGGCAGTCGCACACTTTCAAACTTCCTTTACTGAAAGGCACTATATCCCAT
The DNA here is from genome assembly GCF_052857255.1 of Amblyomma americanum. NCBI lineage: Eukaryota > Metazoa > Arthropoda > Arachnida > Ixodida > Ixodidae > Amblyomma > Amblyomma americanum. Next base: position 151,904,235 of record NC_135499.1, on the reverse strand, counting down.
GCAGCAGTTAAGCATGGCGATTTTTTTGTCGTAGGAGCACGAAAAAACTCACGAGAAGAACTTTTAACTGCACCCCGAAACTTCGGCAGAACATGCGCAAACTGTAGTAGTGCCAAGTGAACGCATGCTTTGCGGCACAGCAGGCTCGCATCCATTTCGACAATATGACAAGAGTATGTACTTAATTTGAATTTGTGCTGACGTGTAAGACACTTATCACTCGATTTTAAAATCTTGAATGGGCGGTTACTAGTGGCAGTAGGTCAGTTAGTGGAATATGTGTGAGGCGGCGTAATTTGATTCTTTTTTAAACATTGCACCGAGGTAAAGCTTAGAGGCGTCGAAGGAACAGAGAGGATAATTTCTGGGTGTACAGTAAGTAGTTCTCCTGTATGCTCCGTTGTTTATGTCTCCAACCTTCGCGCTGATAGAGTGTTCAAAATCTTGGAATCACCACCCGCCCACCTTTCTCCTTTAAGGACATTGTCTGAATGGTTTCCCTGACGGGGTGCTCTTGTCCGCAGGTGCATGGCGGACGTGGTGTTCAACGAGGTGGAGCTGTTCGAGTCCGCGGCCGCGTCGTCGGTGGGCGTCGTGTGGGGAGAGTGCAGCGAGGAGTTCTCGGCCACCCGCGACCAGCCCTTCAGCCTGGTGGAGGCGGACGCCTACTTGGCGCTGCCCAGGCTCAACGCCCGCACGGGAGGGGATCCCTGACGGTGGAGGTGCGCTCGCAGGCGCCGTTCGCGCTGGTCGCCTACTGCGCCGGGCCGCCATCCAAGGAGGACTTCGGTGCACTGGAGGTCATCGACGGACACCCCGTGGCGTCGCTCAACCAGGGCAACGGGGTGCGCGCATTACTCTTTTACTGCTCTTCCTTTTTTATCTCTTTTACTCCTTCTTTCCATTGTGAAGAACAGGGACGGAAGCATGGATGGAAACAACCTTTATTATACGACGTTCTATGTCCGAAAAACGTACCAAATTGGTCGCACACCGTCTTCCTCGTGACGGTCATCATGAGGTTTAAGCAAGCACTGTTGTAATGGTGGCTATTGATTTTTCATCTTAAGGTTGGCGCGCTATACTTTGGCACAAGGACTAGTTAAAGATAACAGGACAATACAGGTACGTGCGCGATGTTTAAGCCTCAGGATCTTCGAATTAGAGCATCAAGCGTGCACAAAATAAGTAGCACCTGGAACCGGATTGATACCCTGCGCAAGGGGGAACGTACGGATGAATGTAGAGGGGAAGGAGAATATATAGCAAGTACAAAATGGAAGTACGGACTTTGCGCAGGGCCAAGTCATAGTGTATCACGTACGCTGGACGGCCCCAAGAAACAACCGCAGCAGAACACATTTGGACAGGCGCATTCCTTGCCGCGTCAGAGCCGCGTCATCATGGCGTGCGCTCTGCAGCGACGCGGAGCCGCCACGAAACATTTTGTGAAGCTGCGAATACGGGTTTCACGGGGTGACAGAAAGGCCGGCATAAAACGGCGATGGATCAGGATGGCCAGATGTCCGCAGGAGAACTGAAATGGCCAGAACTGGAGGGTTGGGCCTCCATAGAGTAACGTCATTACAAGCGCTGCTGAAATGATTGAGCTTCGCCCTGTCCCCCCCCCCCCCCCCCCCCCGCTTCTTCTCCACTAATACCGGCATATCCACATGTTGCTGCGGATCGGTCTTTGAGTTCACGCTGAGTTCGGCCACCGCGAATCTCGCATGCCGTCACTCGTATATCGACGCTCCTGGCGCAGGTGGTGACGCTGCGCAGCGAAGCGTCCGTCAGCGACGGCCGCTGGCACCGGCTCGGCCTTCAGTTCGGCTCGTCCCACGTTGAGCTCAGCGTCGACGGCAACGTCGAGTCCCTCCGGACAGGCCTGGGCCGCAACCAGTTCTTCGACCTGTCCGGCCCGCTGTACCTCGGCGGCCTGGACGTGTCTGCTCAGTCGCGCGCCGTTCTACAGCACGGCCTGCAGTCGGAGACGTCGCTTCGCGGCTGCCTACGCCACACGCACGTCAACGACGCGCCCGTCGGTCTCCCGGACGCCGTCGTCACGAGGGGGCTGAAGCCCGACTGTGTCTGGGAGTTCCCGTGCCTCCAGGATCCGTGCCAGCCGGGAGCCCGCTGCGTGCAGGAAGGCACCGACGGCTTCAAGTGCCTCTGCCCCGCCGCCTCTGCCACCGCCGACGGTGGGGGGTGGTGGCGAGCGCGTCGACTGTGTTAGGACTAACTTCACCGGTCCGTACAAGGTGTACGCGGCGTCGCTGGACCAGCTGTTGGCGCTGTCTCCGCTCCGAGTCGCCGAAGGCGTGGCAGCGACCTGGTGACCACCGAACACATCCGGCTGCTGGTCGACTACCGCGACTTGGGCGTGAGCGACACCGGGGTACTGTTCCACGTGATGGACGCACCCAAGCACGGCGCCCTGGAGATCGAAGTGTGGCACCGTGGTACGCCCGACAACGTCTTCACGCTGGCCGACCTGTCGACCCACAAGGTCCGCTACACGCACGACGGCACCCGAAAACCACCGGGATTCGGCTGTCTTCGAGCTTGAGTTCAAGTCGCGGACGTTCGACCTCCCCGCCACGCTCAAGGAGCGCAAGAGGTTCGTGCTCCACGTGCTCGTGTCTCCGGTCAACGACGCGCCCAGGGTCAAGGTACGTGCTCGTTCGCGTTTCCCCTTTCCCTTACCCTCTAGCGTTGCAAGCCCTCACCTTTCTCCGGATCGTTAGCGCCGCAGGCAGGAGAGAATGTCATCTCGCGAGGCCCCTGCTGGCGTTCCGTACCCCGCGCGGGCTATTTTTGACTAGTAAGGACCCCCCCCCCCCCTCATCATTCTACCCCCTCTTCCATAGCGATGATCTGAAAGTGATATCTTTGTGGAATGGAAGCAGAGGGTACGGTCATGGCCTCTTTACGCAGCCAGGCCTAGGTCACAGCGGAGTCCTGAACGCGAAAAAAAATTGTGCTTGCGGCGCTGTGGAGGTTGGACCGCACAGAAGGATGCTTTCGACAAGGACTGTGTGTCGTGCAGCCCGTGTATCGGATACAGAGAAGTGCTGCGAGCCAAGATAGAGTTCGTTCACACATATAGCCGTAAGGATAAATACCAGCTCCATCGAAGAGAAAGAGTTCGACGCATAAAGCTCACTTTCCATTTTTGTTCTGTTCATAGATTATCCTAATAAATGTGTTATAGTAATCAACAGTTTTTTCTTTTAGAAGGAGGACCGTCGCACTAACAGCGATAGCAGCTTGCCTTAAAACATGCATTAGAGCACAACTTTACTATTCTTTCAGAAACGCGTCGTTCAGAGCTGAGGGTGGCGGTGGTAAAAAACTTTAATTGCTCTCAAAAGAGAACTTTTTGGAAGTATGCATGAGCCGGTCCATAAGAGTCCGGCCCTTAAAATAGTGGCATAAGAAGTTTTGAGGCCACCTAAAGCTGATAAACCTCTTCATTAATGTCGTATGTCGTTCGGATATGTTTCGCCATAAGAAAATTGCAGGGTGGCAGGCAGTTGATTGCAAAAGCAACCATAGTTTTGTTTATTATTATTACAACAGCAGCATGATTAGGATAGGTACCTAAGCGAGCGTTCTGCCCCACTTAAAAGCCTGGCACGCAAGCATGTCAATAAGCTTCCAGTTCGTGGTTTTTTTTACTTAGTTCCTGCTCATTTAACCTTATCATCGCGAGCTTGGCGATGGCGACCAATGAGTAGCACCAGTTTGTTTCATCTTCCTTTAGAACAACTGCTATTGCTCAGGACCTTAGCAGAACTTCATCTCAGTTCATTTTACGGTTGTGAATGACTGAGAAATGCTCCACGCTGCTTCCCTTCAGTTACGTTAAATAATAATAATAATAATAATAATAATAATAATAATAATAATAATAATAATAATAATAATAATAATAATAATAATAATAATAATAATAATAATTGGTTTTGGGGGAAAGGAAATGGCGCAGTATCTGTCTCATATCGGCGGACACCTGAACCGCGCCGTAAGGGGGATGCAGTGAACTTTCTGGCGACTTTCCAGTGCTCTTGCTCATTGCTTCATTGAACAATGGCGAGAACTCCTTTGAGGAAACCTCGGAAGAGAAGGACAGGAAACAAAGAGTTTCAAAGGAAAGGTGGAGATTGTATTGCTTCTTCCATAAAAAAAAATTGATCCCGAATCGATATTCCGGCGACAGCAAGATTTTGGATGCGCTAATCTTTGCCAATATGTGCGACTAAATAACTTATATATGCTTCAGCAAGTTTTCTGCTGCTTTTCTGGACTGTGTGACAATCGTCCCAACGCACTACACTCCTCGAGATATGTTCGCTTAAATTTTCTGTCTGTTTTGTTCTGATTGCGGGCGTACAGTGCTTTATTGCTAGAACAAACGACAGTGTTATTCGGCAGTAGTCATGTTTAGTTTTTCTTGCGCCGTCATGGTGTCCTTGATTTCCTGCGTATCTCGCATCTATTTCAATCTCAAGTTACAACGAGGTCAATCCTCATTGGCGTACAGAGTCCCCTGTCACTAAGCTTTCTGTTGTATTACTCTATATGAGGACACAATGCAAAAGAAAACTATGCTTTTTGCCCGTTGTGATTTGTTTGATGATCATCGTACACGATCGCTTTGGGACGTTAAACCCCCATAAACCAAACCATTGTACACGAAACCCGCACGGTGGCTGAAAGGCTATGGCGTTCAGCTGCTGAGCCTGATGTCGAGGGTTCGATCCCGGCCGCGGCGGCCTTATTTCCTACCAATTCGAAATGCAAAAAATGTGTGTGTGCTCTACAATGCCAGCGCACGTTAAAGAATCCGAGATGCAGAAATTAATCGGGAGCCATCCATTACGGCTTCTCTCCTAGTCCATTGCCAGCTTTGGGACTTTGAACCCAACATACGAGTAGCATTGTGCATTAATATTACGAAATGCTCTTCATAGCGAAGAACTCTCTGTATATCCCACGACTTTGCTATCATACCGAAGTTTTACTCCGCCACCTGCTATATTGCTTGGCGGCCTTCCAACTCGCAGACCAATTAGGACGCTAGAACTATCTTTAATTGTGATTCTGCGGGCGGTGCGCGCACCATGACGGTGATAGCTGAGACAGGAGATGCGAGACGCGAACTTCCAGCTTATTTATACAGCGATCTTTCCTCCCAGCGTTCTCATGCGTGAACCGTCCCCCCTCTGCTTCCTGCTTATTTTGCCTACATTTTATTCTTGTAGACGCATACCCTTCTAGAAGCATGCCCTACGGTCCCTTACTTACAAAGTCTATGCACTTGGCCAGTGTGGCCGCCTGCGACAAGGCACTGTAGAGCTGATTTCATAGAACGCGCCACATTGTTATATTCGGGCGCACAGCGAAAACACTCTGAAAAGCGGCCTCTCGGGCCGGAACGACGACTCGAGAGCTTTCTCCCGCACAAACTCTCGCATTCAATGTGCGCTTCATTTCGTGAGTTCATTGAAAAGGAAACAAGACGATTCGCTCGGAAGCTCCGCCCGTGATGAGGCTCGTCACGCAACAGAGGGCGCGGTCGTCGCACTTCTCCACGCGCATGCGCACCTTCGTCTTTTCAGGGATTCGAGCGCGGAGCGGAGCCGGTCATCCACGAGCTCGGGGTCGGAGCGGGCCATGCGTCTTTGCGTGCATGCGATGCGTGGTGCCACCGCCGCTCCGATGCAGCGCAAGCTGTCACGCCATCGCACCGCCATTGACGAGACTCATGAGCGTAATTAATGCGGTCGCGGGAGCCCGTTTTAGAGGGCATACTTGACGAAAATAGATCTGATTGAAAAGAGCGACTGCCCCCCCCCCCCTTTCCTGTTTAGGAGGGTCCTCTCCCAGGCGGACGCGTCGGTGCTCCATTCTTGAGGGTCATACAGTGACCATGTCGTTGCGGAACGATGACGTCACTGAGTTCTTTATTACGAAACCTTACTCTTACGAGCTGTCTCTTACTACTATTGTTACGGTGGACGATGCCGTTAAAGACGGAAATCTCCCTGATGAGCTGTAGCACTAAATGTGGCGACTTAACAAAGGTTCCACTGGTTTCACACGGGCACTGTCACGAGTAGTTAGTGCACCTCTGTGGTATTTGTGGTACTTTTCTAGGAGGGTTACCTGTGTGTGGTTGGGTCATGGATGACTAACCGCTGCATTGGCTGTCGTCTTGTTTGATGTTCTAATCAGGGTCACCTGAGTGGCCCCCTGAGTGGTTAATCAGGCCGTCTGAGCGAATGCCACTCACTAGCCCGATTGTCCAATACGTCTGCTCACTCAAGTAGATGAGCCAATCGTTGGCCAACTGATCTCGTCAATTTGGCGCATTATCAGTTTGAAGTCTGGCCAGTCGTCTACTATACCAAGTATTTCAGCGAGAACTTTCAGAAATTCTTAATACTAGAGTAGTTAAAATAGACACAAAAAAATGTCAGGCGATTTGAGTAATTAGGCCAACTGAGGATATGTGGACGTCAATCGTCGGCTGGAGCTACGACCAACTACGTGGTACGAGACTACCACCTAATTACCACCCCAATTTCTTCTTCCGTTTAGCTACTGTGCAAGCATCGTTCGAATCACGTTTTCCTCCTAACCGATGCTGCTCCATCTCTCCGCCTAGCTCGGTGCGCTTAGGGGTGGTGCCGCCTAATTGGCGCCCCATGTTCTAGCCTGGTTACCATCGGCTGCATATGGTAAATAAGCCACCCGGTGGGCAGTGTGAGCAGCGGCACAAGGCAGGGTGTTATGGCAGGTGTTGCCGTCGGTGGGACTTGAGTTGCTTAATTTGGTTGGGTTGCGACCAAGGTTGCTCTTCCTGAGCAGCCTCTCACGATTAAATGGGCTGCCACCTGACACGGTGGGCAGGTTGCAGACCTGGTGGATAGGTAAGCTGCCTGCCACAGAGCCGGCTTCAGACAAACAGACAGACAAAGAGACAACACCAAATTGCGGGCAATAGCCACTATAAGTGCTAGCGCACTAAAACTGTTCAGGAGCTATGCACTGTCAACCGCAGCGAACATCAGGTTTTGAAGGTATCACACATGTTACCTAGTTAATAAATTAAAATTATTTGATTAACTGTTAATTAACACCTTCTTGCGGTTAATGCCAACGGCGAGTTCGAGGCACGGATATCAACCATTGAAGCCAAGGAAACGTTCTCTAAAGCACTGCAGCGCGGAGAAATCCGACGCTTTCTTTTCCGCACAAACCCGAACTGAGCGCGTGAGGCAACCCTGCAGGAAGCTCAGTGCGAACGCAACGTCCGCTGCAGTGCCTACGTTGCAGTGCACTTGCAGTTGCAGTGCCTACGTGGCCAAGTTCCAACCGTTGTTTTTTGTTGTTTGCCTCACAAAATGGCACATTCCCATAAGGGGAGATTGGCCATAGCCAGGCGGTGGCTACTTGTATTGCAAATTGCATGCGGAAAACATAGGATGACCTAAAAGATTGGGCAGCTGCCTGCTCCATTGTACCACAGCCTGCACTTCTTCCTTAAGCTCCATCGCTCTCAAAAATAACGACCACGCAGTTGGCTATATGACTATCCTTTTCCTTGCACCAAGCGGCAAAGGAAAAGAATGCGCAGGGTGCGGTACAATAATGCAGGCAGTTCTAATTGGGCGCCGTAGGGACTGCAACGCGTCACCAGAGGACGCTGCGTTTGCACCGAGCTTCCAGCGAAGCGCGTGCTCTGTTCCGGATTTGTGTCGAAAAAAGCACGATTTCCTCGCGCTGCGGGACTTTAGAGAATTGTTTTTTCTTAGTTCCCAAAACTGATGTGGCATCAACCTGTCGTCATGCTTCGCATAGTCCCATTGCCACTAATCACAAGATCGCACTAATTCAGAAGATAATTATCGAGTTTTTGTTAATAATTACATAACTATGATTTTCACAGTAACTGACATCTGCCGCGACTGACTTTTGTCCCAGAAAAGGTGTGTCTCTATTTCAAACTCGCTATTTCTAGGAATTTCCGAAGGTGTTCGTTGGAACACACAATGTGTATGACTGATCAGTCCCGCTAATCTGGAATATGAGCAACCCGGACGCTGGCGATTTATCTGTCCGACTGGTCAGTGCGTAATCTGCCAGATCATTAGTCTGAACGCTGGCGGTCATCTAGCTGATTTGACCAGTGAGTTTAATTCATCTGGTGGTCACAACCTGGATGTGTTCCCGACCGTTCAATAAGAAACACATATACTTACAAACAGCTTTGTGAACCTTGGACCGTATTATTTAACGATTCATTGACCAATTCAATTCTGGGGGGGGGGGGGGGGGGGGGAGAGACTTTGCCATTATTGATCGCTACAGCTTTTAACGTCAGAGCTTGTAGTCAGCCTGTCGTTCGCTGGTTATACTACCATATGAGGCGCTGACCAAAACCAGAGAGGTGGTGGTGGTGGTGAAAGAATTTATTGGATATACATGGGGACAGGGAGGTATATGCTTAGATCAGCCAGTAAGGGACCGGTCCTTACAAGCACACTACGTGAAGAATGAAGAAAGGTAGAAGAGGTAGAAGAAAGGAAAAAGAGGAGAGCTTTGCAATATAAGTACCCTGGTTTCCAGGGAATTGCTCTTGCCAAGAGAAAAACGATTACTGCCGCATGTGTGGGGAGCTGTTTTGCAGTACGAGCTTCTAAAGTGACAACTTTAAGGCCCCGTGTCGCGGAAAAGTCGGCGTCGTCAGCCGTGAGCGAAAAATCCCCAGGAGAGCAACCCAGAGAGCAGTTCGGCTGTCCAGGTCACATGACCTTGTGACATCATCACAAACCACTACACCCGATTGTGAGCAAACTGCCACTGTGGACGGTTTCCTTCGAGTATCCTTCACTTATGTCTGTCCTGAGCTGTCTAAACTTGAAAATTCTCCCTGAGATCTATCGCCACCACTTACATGCATGTCCATCTATACTATATGGCTCTCTCAGTGACCTCTTCACTTCGATGGCCACCCCTGACACCCTCTTCGATGCTTCTCATCACGTGACCAAATTAACTGCGCATTGCCTTCTGTGGCTTCGCTCCTATGTTTGCGACCTCAACCGTGTCCCTCGTATAGTGATTCCCTACTCTATCGTCCCTGGTAACTTCGCGCACACCCTGAATTCCGGTTCTTGTTATTCACTTGGATCCTTTTGAATTTCTCTTTAATTGAGAGATGCAGTCACCATTGTACACGTCACGTCCGGTCTCATTACCGTCCTGAAAAACTTCCCCCATTGGCCAAAGGATTTTTTCTCAGTTCATGGTTCATATACCGAAATACTTCTCCATGTAATGAACCAGATTTCAAGGACGTAGCTACTGACATGGTACCGAAGACGAAATTCAGCTGTTTCTCACGTCACTTGCGTGCTGAGGCGTATGCGCATCGAGCCCTTACGACGCTACGCTGCGACTGGCGCCTGCTTTATAGACATTCCAGGCGGCGCTAAATCGGTGCTCGTAAAGCGAGCGGCGTTGCCCTGATCGCTCCGTCGCGCTCTCAGTTCACGGTTATAGGCGCGGCACTTAATGGGATAAGAACTATAGGCGGCAGAAGCAATGCAGCACTCTCGGATAAATTTCCTTTCCTTTTTTTTATTCTGTCTTTTTCTATTTGCGTGCGTATTGTTTTTTTATGTTCTCTAATCCGCCAAATAGAATCGCCCACAATTCAACGCTTCACTTCTGATGCGAGCTAATAAAGGTGAACGCGCCGCCGCCCACTACGGAGTAATGTTCCTCGCATGGCGGCGTTCCTGAACGGCTGTTTTGTGGGCTAGAGAGAAAAGAGGGAGGGTTAAGTGGGGGGAGGGAGAGGAACGGGAAGGGGGGTGCGGGCTCCCTAGCTGCTGTTGTGCAACGAATCGGGCTGCAGTAGTTTTCGTGGGAACAAGCCGAACGCTTTCGGAATTATTCGGCGCAGTCAGCTCTCTCTCCTTCTCTCTCGCTTTCTGCCTCCCTCCTTCTCTCATATTATTCTTCTTTCATCCTATCTGGACAAATATGGCGAATGAAAGGGTGAGAAGTTGGGGTAGGGGAAGGGTGGGGATGGGGCGGAGGGGCATGTGTACTGTTGGGCAATGAATCAAGCCTTGGTAGCTTTCGTGGCGCAGTCCGCTCCCTCTTTCTCCGCCCCTCTCTCTCTCTCGCCTCTTTCCTCCTCCGCCTTCTCTCCTCCTACTCTTCTTTGGTGCTTTCTGGTTGAATATGTCGTCAGCAGACCGGAAAAGAAAAAAAAGCAGCCTGTTTCATGGCCCATTGGCGAACAAAATCATTAATCCGCTCGGGCGAAGCGAGCGATGTGGCTATTCTGATTGTGCTGTCCCTATACGCGAAGGCTCGTGAGAGGAATAGCGGCAGATTCATAATAGGGATGGAACGAGGGTGGCGTTACCGTCTTCGTTACATATCCGTTCAGCGTATCCGTTACTCAGCCTGAACGACTCTCGCATTCTTCGAGGGGCTCACGTATGCGTGCTCAGGACGATTAGGGCGGTAATCGCACAAATCGCGGCTGATGAGATCCCGCGGGAAGAAATGTGGCCGCGCCCTTAACAACGCTTCGAACGATCTGAAACCTTATAAAGGGAGCGCCAACATTTCGAGCCTAATGCATTGGGACTGGTCTATGGTTTAACGGGCGATCAGTTCTGTAGTAATCCGGTTAATTTCCGATCCGCAGACACATCTAACCTTCCTTAGATGGTGCCGCGGGCTTTCTTGAAACTACCACACTCCTGATCAGGTTAGCACAGTTAGAAGCTTAGCGTCAAAACTCTCTGGTTTCTAGTGCGGCGTTCACGATTGGTACGAGCATTTCTGTTTCTAAATGCTTCACTCTGAAGGCGTTATGGGCACTGGAAAACGTTGCTCAACGCGAAAGGCACAGGCTCTACAAGCTTGAGCCCACGGCAGCACGTGCCGTACTCGTTGGGGAACTGACCACCTCTTATAACTACAGTGAGAGCTGTATGCAAAGAACTTTTGGTGCGTCTTGTTATGCAGGAGTGGGAAGCGTCTGCGCTTAACTGTTGGCAGATTGCATAGCCACTTCAATAATCTGGGCAGTGGGCGCTTGCGAGGCTGGGCCCCGTATAGTTATGACGTCAATCCTCGGGGCCTTGGCCTGTGTCGGCCTTGTAACTGGTTCTTCCCTGGTATGGCAGGGAGGTGACGTCACTTATTCGCTACGGACGAGAAGCCAGACAGTCTTCTTTTATCACTTTCAAAGTTGGCATATTGGGACGTCCGCAAAAGCTTGGATGGTACCCTATCAGAGTGGTTGAAAAGTTAGAAAAAAATTAACAGTGGAGTTTGCATCGCGAATGGTCCAGCGTTAGCTGTCTTGGGATCGGATGAAGACATATAAGAATGGACATCTGAGAGTGCGTGCTCAAAATACTAAGCCATCGCAGCGATGGCCTAGAGGTTAGAGAATACGCCTCGTATTCGGGAGATGCTGGGCTCGAACGTCGGAGGCACATTCTAACCAGATGGTGCCCGAAGGTGCAGTTTTACCCGTGGTTTCCCGGCGGTGAGCTTGCGGATGCAGTCGTCAGCGTCGAAGATCTGAGGAAAGAGTCAAGTACAACTAATGCTGTAATCACTATAGGCTGCCGCAGCAGTGGTCTAAGGGTTACAACCATCTTCCTGGTATGAAGGAGATGTTGGGAGGTGAGGAGGGGTGGGTGGGAGGCGTTTTACTTGTAGGCGGCGGTGAATTGCGGGTGGCGATGGCGATGCACCCCGAAAGGTGCCCCCTTCGGCCCCGGAGGATCCGAAGTGCCCTGAGGGCTACGAAGATGGCGCCACCGATGACACATTTTTGAGGAACGAGTTAACAATGGCTAACGCTCTAAAACAGTATAAGACCGTTTGCCGTATGTAGCTGGCTTTTCCCCCTGTTCTCATGCGTCCAGGATAGTGGCAGACCCCGCAGTCGGCAATGCACTTTCAGCCGCTTGAGCTCACCGACTAAGCTTCCCCAACTGACAGCTAGCCGAGGCATACGTAAGCTATCGTTGATCTTGGCCTTACCGAGCATGCTAAGCAGGCGCCACCGATCCGCCACGATCCTGGAAAACATGGCGTTGTTTTGAGGTCTTTTAATACGCCAAACCTGCAACGGAGACGTTATGCAAGGCCGAGGGTGGCGTGGTGGGTGTCTGGGATTAGCTGACAGCGCTGAGCCATTACCGGAGCCTCCAGATGCCATTTACCCAATGGACATTAAAACTACCATAGACGTCCTTCGGACATTTAGGACGTCCACAAGACGTCCAAGTGATGCCCAGTGCCCATTGGGTAGCGTCCGGCTCGGCCCGCGGGCCGTTCTCGGGCCAGGTAGCGGAGATATTCATCGGGCCCGGGCCGTGACTGGACTTCCGGTTAAGCTCAGACCGGTCCCCGACCGTAGGCTTTTCAGCGCAATGTTCTTTCGAGCCCAGGTTGACTCTGTTGGCTTCAAAGCTGTTGCGCGGGCTCCCAGACTTCGAAAAGCTGCTATAGACGGATGCAGGTTAAGTCTGCAGTGAAGCTCCGCCCACATTCACGACCGCCTCACACATTTCCTCCACGTCAAAAAGTAAACCATGGTTAAAACTTTTCTTCTTGCCTAAACAAAAACTAATCACAAGAAAAAATCTTAGGAGCTAGAATTTTGATACCGGGCTTGTTTAATATTGTCAAACGTTAAAAAGTTGATTTCGTTTACTACTACGGTGGGCAAGCGGAGTAATGCAGTACGCCGCGGACCGTGGCCCAGTGTTAACAACTGCTGTTTTTTTTTTAAGTTGTATCCAACTGTAGTAAAAATCACCTGATATAGCGTCGATCAGTGCTCAATATTGTAGCTTCAGATCGTATCTTCTTGCATCGCATTTCCGATTCTGTGACCTTTTTGCTTTGCTTTTTTGTTTTGTTCCTTAAACGAAGCTAAATAAACATTTCCTCTTAACTCTTCTTTTATTTCTTTGCGCACATTACGTTTGGTAGCAATTTTTCTGGCGCTTCCATACTCACATCAGAGGAGTGCTATAGCAGTTCATGCGGCACGGGAGGAATTTAGCTTAATCAAATTTAGCTTAAAAGCCTTGCTTTAGCACTGACTTCAGTGAGGGGGTGCGTCTAAATAAATCGTATGGCTGCACTTATCTGCGGTTTGTCATAAACGCTCAATAGAAAAAACTACTATGCAGTTATTTTCGTTTCATTTCATAGCGCCGAAGATTTAGAACAACGCAAAGGACAAAACAGGAGCCATGTAGACGGGACCGACGCTAGCCTTCATCTAACAGCCATTTTCAACTAATCCAAGTATTTATCTTCCTAAGGCACTTCTTTTCGGCTTATTAGGCTCAGGATATTATATATACCTCACATGACCGCAATAAGATCCACTTTGCATGTCGTAGCGTCCACAATATGAAAACTTCTACAGGCTTCTGCACTCTCGTCACCCCCAAAGCAGACGTGGCAGTTGTTATTTCACTGCACATAATGAAATTGTAGCAATTTAATTCATTTTCTGTAATTTTTTATTCAAGAATTTTTTTCTGCTCTAGTAAATTAGTGGTGCAATGAATTTCCTTGGGCAGTAATTTCGCAACAAAATTAATTAATTACTTACGAAATCACTTTCGTTGATATCCACGACTGCTCTTTGTGATTGCAAGCTTTCGTCCGTTGTTTGCTTGGTAGTGCGCCTCCAAAGCAGAACCGACGGCCGGAAATCCTGAGTTTGCCAAGAGTTAAAAATGGGAGTGCACTTAAGCGCCGCTTTAATAGTTTACGACGCGATAGCGTTAATGGGTTAATGCCCATACATGCGGAATTGATTATTCTCGTGTTTACATTCATAGATCCCTGTCAGTCCTCATACCTTTCCTGGCGCAATGGTGCAGCAGTTAAGCGATGCGCCACAGCTCTGTGATGGCAGGTGCTGCCACCTGTGAGAGTTGGCCAATCCAGGATGCTCTTCCCGATTGAAATCATTTTTGCTAGCGCTTAGTCAACACCCGAGACAGAAAACACAAATGCACAGGACAGACGCTTTGTGTTCTTTGTCTCGTGTGTTCACTAAGCGCTAGCAAAAATAATTTCAAACGCTTTCCAACTAGCCCGTTTCCGCCTTAATAAATGCACTTCCAGAGCAATCACTCGCGACCAATTGTTAATTTAACGCCCACCTGCCACGGGGGTCACCTTGCTGACAATCCGGTAAGCAGGTTGTGTGGACACCACAAAGTCACGTGACCTAGGCGGCCCACCTATGTGCTTCTCTGGAGATTTTTCGTTCACAACGTCGACGGCGACAAGGATGCCAGTTTTTTTTTTTTTTTTTGTAGAACGTCAGCCTTAACGCTGTCGAGTTAAAATCAGGTGGGACTGTCCGTACGAGACTGCCGGTCCTCTGTTGTCCAGTTGCTGCCCGGAAATACTATAGGATCAGGCAGGAATGCACGTGTCTCGACCTTGCAGGTTTTTGAAGGGGCAAATGGTGACCTGCGGAACTCATGACGAGTCAGGAGCACGCGCAGAGGCCGTGATGGCTCGGCCATTGGCTCGGCTCGCTGCAGGCACCTTAGGCTTCACTGCGTGGCCACGCAGAGACACACATCGGTATTTCCGCCTAACTTCAGTCATACTGCTTACGCAATAAATGTAAAGCGGGTGGAATGGGGGGGGGGGGGCGACAGTTTGCGGGGGCGGAATCTGACGGAAGGCCAATGAACGTGTGTACACATCGCGTCTTGAAAATGACCTGGTGTTTCTTTTACTACGTTTGTTTGCATTGGGATAGAGTTGTTGAGACTAAGTTGAACGGTATGCTTATTGCGACCAAGCACATTTTGTCACCTGACCCGGCTGGCTGTTTTCACCGGGTCTGCGCGGGCCGGGCCACTGTATGCGCCTGGCCGGGTCGGGTAAGACGAGCAGTCAGCAGGACCTGTCCGAGCCGGGCCTCAATATGTAACCCGTGCAGTACTCTAGTCTGAACAATATGCTCAGATGCGGTAAGTCGGCCGCTGCACCCGAGACCCAGCGCCACGTGACAGAGTGTCGCACCAATGGAGAGCGGCTGCGCGCTCGTGGTGCCTTCCTCTTACGTTATGGTGTCGATAGCAGGCTCAGGCCTGTATACACAACGCGATTTTCGTAATTTGTTCATGGTGCAGCCAGCACTGAACTTTAAAGCGAAAATGCGAAACGCACTGCTTCACTTAGCCTTACTTTAACACACAGCTTCCCCGCGCCCTGTAGCGTTTGTATCGACGTTTGCAACCGGAGTGCGTTGATATCGCGTCAACGCGAATTGTTCATGTGATTAAACATCATCGATTAATTGCCACGACATGTTATAATTTAGTGTGTTACCTAAGTTCCTGTAACCTAAATGGCTCGCAATATTCGCAAGGTCACGCACGGGCTTTTCGGAAGAGTGCATGGCCTGAAATGAAAGCTCGAAGAACACATATATTTCGTTACGAGTGCCTAATTACACGCACTGCGCTCATTTGCGATTTCGACGTCCGTTAAAGCGCGCTGTTAGATGCGTGGATTTTTTTTTTTTCAACCTGTTTTTCATATCTTGTTACTACCCTAGGCGATAAGAATATCGGGACGCAAGCGTTTGTCCGCGTACAGAAAATAACTTTAAAATCAACGGCTACGGCTTCAGAAAGTTTCCTCATTCAAGACAAAGGAGAGGGGTTCAAACACTGTGCCTCAATAAATGTTGTGTTCGGCTGGTGATATTGGGAGTTCGACGGTCAGTGGCCAAAGGGCAGTTAAGTGGCGCTGAGAGGTGTTGATAGAAAGCGTTTACTGGGGGCACAGGCAGTGATTGTACACAGACGTTAAGGCACTTGAAAGTGAGCTCTGACGTTGGAGTGAGTTATAAAATCATCATGAATGGTGTTGCGAAAACATGAAGGTTAAACAAATTAAGCGACATATAGGCTTTCCACATGAACTGCGAAAGAATGTCCAGCACTTTCGCCTCACGCTGACCGTTCTGAGAGCCTCCGCTAATTGAAGAAGCATTGCGGCGGCGTTGTCAGTGCTGTTGATGTTATCCAGGATTGCATAGTGGACGCCATGCAGTGTCACTTATTTCTAAATGTGATGCCGTGGGCCAGTATATGCGCACAAGTTTCCATAACTTAGCCCCGACAACGCTTTGTGAAGTAAACTCAGAAGAATATTTGTGACCTCTGCTCCCAGGTGTCCCCGGGCAAGCAGCTGCGGCTTGCCAAGGGCACGCGCAAGGTCCTCTCCCCCGACTTGCTGCACGCGGACGACGAGGATACGCAGCCGTCGCAGCTGATCTACACGGTGCTCAGCCTGGGCGATAGGGACAAGGACGGATTCATGGAGCACGCCGAGAGGCCGGGGGAGCCACTCAGGACCTTCACACAGGTGAGCAGTGCGCTGACGCTCGCTCACGCACAGCATTTGTCAACAATGTGCAGCCAAGGGATTTGGTTCCGATACGCCTAGTGGCACTCTCTTACATCCCTAGAAGCACTAAGCTTCGGAGGAATAAGGGAGAGAACAGCTTTCTACTTGGAGAAACTAGCAACTCTGACGATGCAACATGAGACACACTGGTTTAGACGCAACCATAATGGGCTGTATGTTTTTTGATAAAAGCCACATTTATGTCCAACATAGCTCAGTCACGGCAGCGAACGTAAAGACGCGGAAAACTTCTTGGGTCGTCCTTGATAAACCTTATATCACTGTTTTCTAAGCCTGGCTCTTTTTGTTTTGTTTAGTCAGCGTGAGGAGGGGATGAAGCCGCGTGCGCTGAATATTACCTAATGCATCTTTACTCACCACGAGTAGTTTATATACCAATATTTTTATTTTTACCTCCTCTTTCGTCTTTGTGTACTAAGGCGTTTCATATATGTTTGCGTTTATTCTCTCCTACCTGCGCTCAACACCTTCCCCAACCCCGCGATATATGCCCGCATATACCCTGGGGTCTACTCTCCCTCCTGTCAACTATGTGCCAACATGCCACTCTATCCCACATACTCTGGGCTTGCCCTCAGGACTCCCCTCCGCGAGGTTTGCAGCTCTCGAATCCAGACCAGTGGGAGGCCGCATTGCTCAGTTCCGACTCAGACACACATATCCGGGTTGTGACAAGGGCTCTAGAAGTCGCCGGACGCCACGGGCTCATGGCCACTTGATGGGGCTATAACCCCACACCAACTGCTACCTTGGTCGATGAAAATAAAGTTTATCCTCCTCCTCTCACACATCCGTGCGTTCTTTTATTTTGTGATATTTTCTACAAACGTGACGATTCATTAAATCTGCCTACCATCGTGGAATGGTGATGCCTTAGAACTTCACCATCATCATCATCAGCCCGGCTACACCCACTGCAGAATGAAGGCCTCTCCCATGCCTCTCCAATTAACCCGTCCTGCACCAGCTTCTTAATCCCATCGGCCCACTTAACTTTCTGCCCTCCCCCCTGCTAACTTACCGTCTCTTGGCATCCCCTCCGTTACCCTTAAAGACCAGCGGTTATCTTGCCTTCGCATTGCATGCCCTGCCCAAGACCATTTCTTCCTCTTGATTTCGACTAGCATGTCATTAACCCGCGTTTGTTCCCTCACCCACTCTGTCCTTTTCATATATGTCTTAACGTTACACCTATAATTTTCCTTTCCATAGCTCGCTGCGTTGTCCTCAATTTAAATTGAACCATTTTTCGTTGGCCTCCACATTTCTGTCCCATTGGTGTGTTCCGGTGATGGTTGCCATCTTGGCGATCATCAAATTGCCGCGAGGGTTTGTAATGTTTGTCTGTGCTAGAAGTCACCCTGCACGCAACCTTATCACGTTGTTTTTGGCGCGAGACGTTAAACAGAAATTTCTTGTATGATTGTATCCGCGCGCAGCTAATTTATGGCGGTCTATACTGTCGTAGGTACATAACGCGCTTTATTTCAAAAGCACATAATCACCTTTGAATTGAGCGAGGTGGAAAGCGGTGGTTAGTGTGATTTTCGACAACCGGCAAGCACAGTTGCTGATATCGCCGCCGCTGAGTTGTTCAGTTGCTTCTGTACGCAAGTTAGGATGATAAATCATTGGAACTCTTCGCGCGCCTGGCTGCCTTTTGTCTGCGACCGTGCCTGCCGTCACAGCCACATGGCAATATCATCACATTCTTCTATTAGATATCTCGAGTTTACTTTGCTGATTCCTTGTCGTTGTTTTGGACATTGTATTCAGTACGCTCAAAGCTTTTAATTGATTGAGTCCTTTATAATCCACAGGTCTTCGGGGCTTTATTTTACTTTGTGATGATTTTTATTAGTTGTGGTTCTAGGGCAGCTTTTTATTATATTTTAACCTTGAGCGTTCTTAACTGCACAACATTTCAGGAGCAAAGCGCGTTTTTTTTTTATGGTCGATCTACAGGAGGTCTTCTGGAAAACTTTTAGCTCGTGGCGCGCATGCTTTTCTTGTCGGCTTTTTTCGATAGCTGCAGCTTGGGCACAGCTCTCCCTATCATTGTTTTTTCCGGACGAAGGCGTAAATCTGGGAGTGACCTTGGTCTCAGTCAGGATATAAACGCATTTCTAGTGGCATAAAGGGCTGTGAATCCAGAGCGTCCCAGAGCGAATCAGACTATGAATGACGCCGTAGTGGAGGGCTCCGGAATAATTTCGACCACCTGGGGTTCTTTAACGTGCACTGACATCGCACAGTACACGGGCCTCTAGTCTTTAGCCTCCATCGAAACGCGACCGCCGCGGCCGGGCACCACAGCCACTGAGCCACCGCGACGGATTCAAATGACACATGGAAAGTGAGAGAAATCTTTGATGTGAGGAGAGGGGATAGGCCGGTCGGTAAAACACGTTTCTGACATGCTGCTCCATGCTAGGGTAGAGAGAGAGAGGAAGGGGAAGAGACAGAAATACAGGTAATAAAAGTGAGAGGTGATAATAATAGAGTACAGGCAATGACGATGGTCATAGGTATACACACAGCTTTCATTCACATAGCTGACTTTAAAGACGGGGGCTCCTTCAAGGGCGGGTGCCCAGACCTGTGGCGCACGACAATCTGCAGCACTGTTTAATCTGGGCGCCGAGCTTGTGCAGGCTCGTGCGTGCTTGTCGCCGAGCTTTGACTGAATGAAACTCAGGAAGGCAGTGATTGGGCAGCAAGAGCGTCCGTGCGCTCCTCGCAGGAGGACATCGACCGGCGCCTGGTGAGCTTCGTGCACCGGGGCCGCGAGGCGGAGTCGCACGTGGCGCTGGGGGTGTCGGACGGCGGCGGGCCCTCCGGCTCGGACACGCAGACGGTGGTGCTGCGGGTGGTCACCTTCGAGCTGACGCTGGCGCTGGTCAACAACACGGGCCTCATGGTGGCCCGCGGAGGGTGGGCCGCCATCAGCGCCGCCAACCTGTCGGCCGCCACCAACGCCCCCGACCAGAACCTCGAGATACGCTATGAGGTGGGCATCTCCCCGTTCGCCTCTCCATGCATGCGCATCAGTGTGCGACATCGCCGTTTCCAGCTCGGGATGCATAGTGGCGCAGAAGTTTACGCACTGATATGACACGGCGGTGTGTATCAAAATAACTGGAATGGCGAAGAGACCATGGATGTCTCAATGCCATGTAAAAGTAGCAATGGGCGATTAAGCTCTGAGCGTTTAGTCGCGAAGTCCTTGCTGGCTGGGTCCCTGCTTTGGCTGTTTGTCTCGCCTGTCTCTGCCTGTAACAAAGTGCATGCGTGATAAAGAAGCAAAATAGTGAAAAATAATTTGAAGAGCTGGAAACTTGAATATACACCAATATCCAGCCAATACAGACGTCAGTGCGAATTCCTCCCACAGCACGAGAGGGAAGCCAGCTGGACCGTCGTATCGTCGTCATGACAACAGTATCCACCAGAAGAAATCTTCATCCCCGAGCAGGGAGGGGCGCTAACCACCGCCGGCGAGAATGGAGCAGCTTCGTATCCCGGTCCCTCAGAAAATTCGGCCACCGCCGTTGCTTATCGTACTATGTGCGTGCGCAGGAATCATTCACTTTTAAAGTTCTCTTCTCTTCCAGTCACCAGCTGGGCTGAAGTACTTGAAACCGAAACTAACCGGAGTTTCCTACCTCTGCCTTATAGTCACAGACGCTATTTCAGAAGAGTGTCACCCGTGTTGTATTTGACCGCAGTCGAAATCACCCTCGATCACTCGATGCTTTTAATCTGTACTGCGCGCGCCTTCGCTTCGTGATGTGCCCCTTGTTGCGCAGGTGACGAGACCGCCTCGTCGCGGCACCCTGGAGCGACTCAAGAGCACCGGACGATGGTCTCCCGTGGGACACTTCAGCCAGCGCCACATCTTGCGTGGCAAGGTCCGATACGTGGACAAGTCCAAGGAAGACCACGCAAAGCCCGATCCGGGAAAAGGCGCAACGGCGACACCCGACGACCCGGCCGCGACAGCGGCCTCGGACAGCTTCCAGTTCTGGATCTCGTGCGCCAGCGCACGGGCGGGACCGTACGAGTTCCGGCTGTCGTTCGAGAGCGTGCAGGCGGTGCACAACGAGCAGCTAACACTGGAGGGCGTCCTGGAGGGCGTCGTGAGCGCCGCGCACCTCACGTACGCTTCGTGGCCCAAGCCGTCGGCGGCCGACGCCGTGGTCTACACGCTGGAGCAGCCGCCGCAAGCCGGGAGCCTCCTGCTCGCGACGCTGCCTCACGGCGCCGGCGCTCCTGTCTCCCTGACGGCGGGAAGCCGTTTCACGCAGTTGCAGGTGAGGATGGTCGAAGAGTAGACCTGGAGGCGGTATAGATATAGATCCGTTCATATACGAAGCATTGCTCGCTGTCATCTGTGACGCCTGGTTTATTAAAAACGCGTCTATTCCCAGTCGGTTCCGTTCAAGGACACTGCGACAGAATCAACAGCTGGTAGATTGATAAGTGCTGCTTCCTGCTAAATTTGAGGTAGTGCAGCAGTAGAGCAGAAGTTCGGTTCGGAATGAAGTCAAGGTTACAGCGCCTAGCAGGCAGTGCCTGTCGTCGTCTCCGGTATTTAAGGACCAACGACAAAGGAGCACAATATTTACTCAAAGTACTGTCGTTGCAAAATATGGCACCTGATTTCGTCAGGAACACAAAATTTTACACACAAAGTACATTTGACTAAACAGTTCTTGACGGAGAAAGCTGGGAGCCGTACCGAACGATATTTCCCGGATACCGCAGACTTTGCCCTTTTCAGTGCGCAGCGGTCCTTTTCTGCTCTCAACAGTGCCGCATGCGTTTTCGTCGGATGAATAGAACATTACCTGGCTACCCGTATTTAGAGGATGTACACTGTTGCTGGCTTTTATATTTGTAGTTTGTTTTGAGGCGTGATTTGTAAAAAAGACAGCACACTTGAGACGGTTATGAAATATCTTTATTGAAGTTTTAAACAGTTTTCACAGAGGGTGTTGCTAATTTCGTTTATGCTTGCGATTCCTAAGCGACAGGGGAGAAGTGCTTTTATCAGTCTATCATTTTAGCTGTTTTAGTCGCTTGTAAGGTTTACGGCATATATGCGGTTATTTGCCCCCACTCTGAATGAGGGCAAGAGATCTGCTTTCTTTTACCAGTTTATCGTTTCAATTGTTTTAGTCGCTTATCAGGTTAACGGCATATGCGCGGTCCTTGGTCCCCAGTGTGAAGCGAGGGCAGTAAGCGCGCTGTTATCTGCGGCCTTGAGATAGCTCTAAATGAAGTTGACAAGAACGCACGACGCTGCCTTATTCCGCCTCGAAGCGCAACAATTCATGAGACGCAGTCTGTACGTCTACGGTTTTCTCGGAACCTGCTAACTGTGAGACATTATGCGGTGTCCCGAGTGACGCACCCCATTTGGTAACGTTATCGTTAACCCTCATTCTTTATGTGGTTCATGAAACCCAGCGCCAGCTAGTTAGCTTAGTTAGCAATACAAAGTAGTTCGCCCAAATGAGCAACCATTCTCATTATAGCCTGAAGGGAACAAACGGCCGCGTTTTAGAGCTGCATTTTTTTTTTCTGTTAGCTAACATATATAAGAAAATGTGCTCCTCCTGCTCTCTGGAGGATCGGCGTCGTACGGCACGGGCAATTCAGCCGTAATGACAGCGAGCAGTAGCACAGCTGGCTGAACAGGAGCAGGTCACATGGATAAGCCAATGCTAGAGCGTTGTAAGCTCCCTCCGCAGTGACCATAGGTTAGGTAGTTGCGGCGTTTTGCTTTTGATGAAGAGGTCGCAGCTTCGATTCCCGGCTATGGCGAGACCCTTTCGATGCAAAGGATACTAAAAATTCTTGTGCGCTGTGATTTCGACGGTCTTCAAGTGCCTCAAGCGGTCGAAATTAATACGTAGCCGTCAAAAGAAGCGCCCCTCACAGCGATTCTTTCGATCTCGGCACAAAAAACTCCACTAATAATAATTATCAGTATTACTGAAAGTCAGAGCACGTGACTACTGCCAGCTACCGCCACCAGAAATCGCTTTTCTCAAGGAGGACCGTAGTTCCCTCCTTCTATGACTATGCGCCTCAACGCTTGCCATTATATTAGACGGACACTACTATGGCTATCTATTGCCATTACCAAGTCAGGCTTCTTGCTTATTAGCATAGTCACAAAACTAAGAAGCCCCTTGCTGGCTTGCTCGCTTATTTACACGACCTTTCATTTATTGTTTTCATCAGTTTACCAAAGCCAGTGCCTGCAGAATATGTCCAGCCGGATGGACACCGTATCACTCACGGAAGCCAAATTGAAACACGCTGGCTTCGTAGTGAAATGGACCGGAAGGCCTTTTGACTACTGTTTTAGGGTTTACAGCCGACAGAGCTGGGGGAAACTTCATATCCTTACAGTAAACACCCTTGTTAGCGTGTATTGCACCGAGTGTGTCCGCTCTTGTTCATAGTCCTTCCCCGTGTGCATAGTAGTCAACCAGACTTGATTCTATTTAACATTGCAACCTTTCGTTCACGTCAGTAATGCTGCTAGAGACTTTCTCCGAATCAAACGATGTCGGCGCCGTAATATGCCGCAACCGAAAAACTCCGGCGTTCTCTTGCTGCCCAAGACAAACGTTGTCCAGGTGACAGCTCCTTGGTTAGGCCATTTGTATAGTTCCCCATAAAAACTGTGTATCGAAGTCTGGCGCTCTGATTGGACGAAAATTCGTATGATAGCAGACTGTCACGCCACCTGCGACATTCGAACGAACTGCCCAAAACACTAATGTAGGAGAGAAACAATAGTTGCAGGGCACCACTAGTAGCTGGCTGCAAGGCTCATAGACGACGACACGGTCTGTTACCATTTCAAGGATGTGTCCACGGGGAATAGCCGGGTTTCCAAGCGGAGTTTCACAACTGGTGTAACCAAACCAGTCTGGCCCGGCTGCGTCTGAGAAATAAGGGACGCTTGCATCAGGGATTGTGCGCCGTCGAGGAGCATTTACCTGTGGTGAAGTGGTCTGGCTGTTTCCGCGCGACCTTACGCTCCCACGCCTTTCATGGGTGCCAAGTGAAGAAGAATGCTGTCATACAGTCAATCATCCATCTTTTCACTTTCTGCCCGAAGTAGAATCCCAAATGACCACGGTCTGCTTCGCTACCAAATGAAAATGTGACTCTCAATCGCTCATTCATTCACCTGCTCGCTCTGTGCGCCACAGGACGGCCACAAATTGACCAGAACCATGCATCTCCAGTGATGAATCCCGCTCTCACACTCACCCATTACTGCGCACCGTGCTCTCGCAGATCGACCAGGGCCTGCTTCGCTACCAGCTCAAGAGGCGCGCCCTGACCCGGGTGTCGGACGTGTTCCGCTTCCGGGTGTCGACGGACGGCGGGGCGCAGGCGCGAGACCAGGAGTTCCGCGTGTGCCACATGCCCAAGGACGCCGTGTTGGTCAGTGAGGAGCTGACGGTACCCGAGGGCGGCCAGACGGCGCTCGGAGGGCTGCGGCCCCTGCTGCAGGGCCGCCGGGCGCGCTTCAACGTGACGCGCGCGCCCAGCCATGGCGAGCTGCGGCTGCTGGATGCGGCAGGGGAACGCGTCGAACAGCGGGCCGTGCGCAACTTCACCTCGGAGCAGATGGAGGCCGGACGCCTGGTGTACCGCCACGACGACTCCGAGAACAGCCGCGACGAGTTCGACTTTGTGGCGTACGAGCAGGGCGAGCGCCTGCTCTACGGCACCTTCCGGTGAGCTCGCTGTCCCTGTTCTTTGAAACAGGGCGGCAGAGAGCTGGGCGCATCGATGTTAGTTCGCAGAAAACGCTGAACAAGGATCGCTGGTCTTGCGTTTTTATGTGCCCTAGCATTTTGACGTCTTTTCATTAGCATCAACTAGTAGCCTTTTCCGACTTTGCACTGAAAACATTAGTGCGACTGTCACACTTATAATAAACTGCACAACTCCGACCAAAAATTTTAACTTTAACCCAACGTTTCGAAGCCGACTCGGCTCCTTCATCAGGGGTGACTGAGGGCAGTAGTTAAGCGTCTTTAAGTATGGAGGGGAAGAGGGGGGGGGGGGGGGGGGGGGTCAAAGGAACGACAGCTGTGACGCGAAAGGCGCGGAGGAGGGGGAGGGTGGTTTAGGCTGTTAGTCACGCTGGCGCACTGCAGGGAGGTGCTGAATGGCGACTTTTTTTCGTTGAGTTGAAGAGCGAAGTCCCTGGGCATATACTGGGGGCAGGTTTCCTTTTGTGGGGTTGATATTGTTCCGGGTGGGTATTGTTCGGGGTGACGTTCAGTTCACGCTAGAGGTGGAACAAGAAAACTCCCTGCCGTTTTTGGACGTCCTCGTGTCCCGAAACCACAATACCCTTTAATTCTCCGTATACCGCAAACCAACCCACTCAGGCCGGTATCTCCACTTCTCTTCGAACCAGCCGACAGTCCATAAAGCATCAGTAGTGAAGAAGCTGTACAGAAGAGTTGAGACACACTGCAGAACAGAACTTGACAGAAGAAAAGAACAACGCACGATATTTAAAGAACTCATCATGAACGGCTACCCAAAAGACTTTATTCAAAAAACCATTTGACGTCAAAAACACAACATTCGTCACGAAATCAACGCACACAGACCAACGCCACCACCAAAATACGTCACCTTACCTTATGTCGGAGGTGCCAGCGAGACCATCGCCCGAATCCTGAAAAAATCTGGTCTCCAGGTTGCGCACAAGCCCACAAACACTGCTGCGCTTTGCCTACCTGTTCCCAAACACCGGCCACCGAGAGAAAAAGCCCAAGGCATTGTCTACAAAATTCCATGCGCCGACTGCGACGCAAGCTACATCGGCGAAACCAAAAATTTCAAAGAAAGAATTCGGCAACATAAGAACGATGTCCGCAACTTCGCAAGAGAACACAATCCAGTAGCCGAACATTCGGAGGACTCCGACCATAGAATCAACTTCGAAGAGACCCGCATCCTCGGAACCGAAACAAATTACCACAAACGGCTCCTTCTGGAATCCTGCCATATCCAAACCACCCGGAACAATATCAACCGCATAAAAGGAAACCTGCCCCCAGTATATGCCCAGGGACTTCGCTCTTCAACTCAACGAAAAAAAGTCGCGTAACCACATCCCTGCAGTGTGCCAGCGTGACTAGCAGCCTAAACCCCCCCACCCCCCCTCCCCCTCCTCCGCGCCTTTCGCGTCAAAGCTATCGTTCCTTTGACTCCCCCCCTCCTCCCCTCCATACTTAAAGACGCTTAGCTACTGCCCTCAGTCACCCCTGATGAAGGAGCCGAGTCGGCTTCGAAACGTTGGGTTAAAGTTAAAATTTTTGGTTGGAGTTGTGCAGTTTATTATAAGTCTTCAAACCCAACCAGACAGGCAAATCTGTCAAAATGTTTAGTTTTCAATCGACTGTCACACTGGGCACCACGCCGCCGAGAGCTCGAGAGGAAACGACTGTGGCGAGCACCTTCTTCAGCATGTCTGCAAGGCCCCGTGTGTGCTCCGCTTTCGATTAACGGCCATCATGAGTTAAGCGAGAACACGTGGCGGAAGGTCATATTTTGTGCTGAAAACACCGGAGACGTTGAGCAACACACTATACGAGAACGAAGTGACTCGTGCAGACCAAAGCATTAATTTTTTCTTGGATAACCTTGTTCAACACAACATAGGCACTACATTGTCGGATGCCATCTTTGTAATGCCTTCCAGGCCACTGCTCGCAAGAAAGCAATGGTCGCTGGGTTGGGGCATGTTTCAAAGCTCCTGAAGCACAATTGGAAGTGTATGGAGGCACGTCACTGGGAGTGAAACAAGCCGTGTCGCTTGGCTCTCTACACTGTCGAGGCGAGGACTGCGGTGATACTCAAGACGAATTCCAGAGCTTTAGTTCGTTACACATGCTTCACGTTAGCACAGAAAACGAATGCGGACGGACAAAAAGACACCCCAAAGCTGAGTGTGGTTTCTTTCTGCTCATCAGTGTTCGTTTTTTGTGCCTTTCGGTGGAGCGAAGCATGTTCAGCGGCTAGAGAAAGTCTGACTGCGACCGTACCCCACACCCCAGTGTGGCGCATGGTTTCATGGCTTCTTATTGTAGCAGAATAATAATAATCTTAAATAGTTATTTTATTGTTTCACAGACCAGGCTACAATTTCGGGCCTGTCTAATAGTGTATTCCATTTGGCTTCATAAATATCCTCCAGCAAGAATTTTGTTTTTATGCGCTTTGTAGAATCTGAGTTATCTGTAGTCAAATTTTTAATTTCAGCGCCTTCGCACCTTTCCCCTCTCCTCTCTCGACACTTTCTTCACGCTAAAAGGTCGGCGCTCCGTGGAAGGTGCTAAACGAACGTGAGTGGACGATGTTCAGGTGTGGATTTCAGGGCATACGCTGAAGGCCTACTGGAGGTGGGCTGTGTTGTGCATACACCTTGGATAGCCTTGGGCATCAATGGTGTAACTTATGTTGTAGGCTGTAAGGAACGTATCAGTTAAACCCCAAATCGTTATTTCATGTTTTAACCTCTGCCCGCTAGACGTCAGCATGTGATGTGTGCTGAGGTGCATGTCGCGACCGCGGTAGAGTGTCATTACGCGCTGTCTGACTAAAGTGCACATTGTGTTGAATTTGGGAGGTGCATCCGCATACAGGGAGGACCCAGCAGTGTTTCGCGGGCTGAAATATCAGCCCCATAGCTCTCCTTTGGAAAGTTTGTATATCTAAGTACCCGCTGTGTGCTTAAGTGCAAGTGAGACCTTATAGTGTGGTGACTAGTGACTGTCGTATATGCGTGCTACGTAACACGTGCAGTTGTGTTTTAGGCAAGGTTAACGTGGCACCTGGTGGTCTAGGCGAACAGAAAAGGTGTCATCTGTATGGCAGAGAGGCCAGAATGTCTCTCCCCCCTAAAGTGTGGTGCCGACCAGTCCATGGGTGTCTCCAACATGTAATATAATAGAGCTATCTATGGAGACTTCCTTTGAACTAGCTTTCGGTTATTACAGACTCACGCTAGTCAACCGCTGTCAACAGATATTCCTGATGTGAAAGATACGACGGTCTATTACTTCTGAATGTTCACACCTTACATGTGATAAACGAATCAAACGTTCCGCGTCGAAATGCCATGCAGTTGTTGGAGAGCGATGAAACTTCAGGACTGTTGGTTGTAGTCTGCCTGCACTGCCAGCCACTTTTTCCATCTGCGCTCTAGTTTGGCAGATCTTTTTAATCAGGTTTCCTCTTGTAAGTTACACAACTCATCAACCGGAGGTATTATCCATCATATCTTAGGAAATGGGTCGCTTTCAAGAGTTATATGAAGGGACAACAGAAAGTCTAAAGGGGCAAAATCGTGTAAATATGACACGTTCCGGTAACAGTTCAAAATCGCAGGATTTCAAATCCTTCCCGAGACCGGCGTGCTGTGTGGCAAGGTGCGTTTTCCTGGAATAAAATAATGCCTGATCACTCACATTTTTCTTGACGTTTCCTCCTAATAGTAGCCACTGACTCTTCGAAAAGGTTCGGGTAAGATTTGGCATTGATTTTCTGCCATTTTGGGAGGTGATCGATGAACAAAATTACCTCAGAAACATAAAAGACGGAGGTTGTGATCTCTGCTGCAGATAACTCTGATGGAGCTGTTTTACAGATGTAAAGCTGCAATGCTTCTACTGTTTTGACTGTAACGTCATTTCTGAGTCAAAATGGTGTTCTTTCTTTTCATCTCGGGAACCAACCGGCCGAAGAATTTCCTTCCTGTTGGGGCGAATACTTTTCGAAGGAGCAGCACTAAACAGTTTTTGTTACTTTTGTTGTTCACTCAAGTTTTGTGGCCTCCATGGCGGGGAAGCCGTCTTTCTGAACAACGAAGAATGTGTAGCGACATGCACACTTTCGTGCGACATTCCCACACGTTCTACAGTCTAATGCAAGTTCCCTCGATGATCTTTCACGATGAGGTCGTGGGCACCGGTTGCATTGTCTCCAGTCGTCGCACTTCGCGGACAGTCGGTAAGGTGCGCATGCGTGATGGACGGCGGTCCTCTCTTCAGCGCAGCCAACCATCTCTTCACTGTTTGGCCATTTACAGCCCGCAGTCTTGTAACGTCGCTTTTATTTCCACGTAGATGTAGCCGACTCTTTTTTTAAGCAAAATTTATTTCCCCGGGGCATCAATGATGGGTGAAGGTGTGATGAATGATGTAGTAGATATTAAATGAATGGAGAAAGGTTAGCTGATTTGATGAAGTCCAGTAGAGAACGATGGTAGGGTCCCTGCGTCCAGGCAATGTATGAATCAGGGTTGCTTGGTGAAAGACCCGCTACCATCAGGTACCGGATCCTTGTAAGCTTGAGAGCTGGGCAGTCCCACAGTAAGTGATGAATGTCGGCCTCAATGTCCTCGTGTTTACGTATCGGACACCCTGGCCGAGGAAACAATTCTCGGTACTGAGGCCACTTCCGAGTGACGGCTGGTGTGAGGGCAACCCTGACCCGGATCCTCCTAAGCGCAACCTCCTCTGCACGGGTAAGACAACGGAGGAGGGTTACCGCACACGGAGGGATGAGAGCACGTGTGCGGCGCCGGAGGAGTTCCTATCTTGATGAAAGGAGGGCAAAACTGTCCTACTGAAGGAGCCGAGGCGGTGATGTGTTTCTATTCGCAAGGCGGGTCGCTAAATCTGCCTGGCTTTGATAGGCCGGCAGATCCCGTGGGACCCAGCCGACTTTTAACCTCATAGAAGAAAAGTAACCAATCACAGTGCGATGTGCCACGCTGTAGTAACTGTTGGGATTTTCCGTTTTGACTGATGTTCACAGCTGTCGACAGAGGGCAGCACATCATATCGCTTTTCAGCTCATCAGACAAAAATTCCGCTTCTTCACCGTGTCCCTTTCATATTTTAGCGCACAACTTTTCATTCAACCTGTGTGTTTCTTTCTGGCACCCATTTTCTGCCGGTGTCAACTCGCACTCCTAACATTTCTTTACTCTGGTATAGTATGCAGATCGAGTGCAACGCACAGTGCTGATGCCTTCGCGCTTGTCGTGCCCTCTGGTGGCGCAGGATCTCGGTGACGATGCGCAACGACAACCCGCCGGTGCGCGTGGTGGACCGGGTGTTCCAGGTGGTGGCGGACTCGGAGCGACCACTGACGTCACAGGACCTGCGCTACGAGGACGCCGACTCGCCGCCCTCGCAGATCCAGTACACGCGCCGTGAAATCCCTAACGGGGCGCTCTTCCACGCCGACAACATGGCCGTCCAGGTGTACCGCTTCACGCAGGCCGACCTGGACAGCGGCAAGATCATATTCCGGTGAGGCATCGCCCGCTGCTTCGTTTTCGGACAAGGAGAAGAAGACTCGAAGCAGGATGGACATTTAATGAGAGAGTAGCAGCAAAGCATGAACATTGATCCACAAAAAAAGATAGGCAAGCTTGTCACAGGGCCAAGCAAAAATAAAAAAAGATAACAGGAACTGTTCGGGAAAGAATACCGTTGGCACTCAGCTGCAAAGAATTCGTGCTGGTCACATACCTCCCAGCTCTACCACATGTAGGCAGAAAAAAAGTTGTCCTTCATTTCACCGTAGATGTGCAGGTCTGCCTTTATAGCTTTCCAGGGTAGCAGCTCTCTTTGCAATATTTTATCCGCTATTTTATTTCAATTTTCTTTCTGCTATAAACAACCTATGCATGCAGTTCTCAGGATCGTGCGCATTAGTTTAGCGAGCCGGTTAAGTACCCTGCGCTTTCTCTAATGCACCGGAGGTGTTTATATTCGCCCTTTTTAATCGGAGCACCAAGGAAAAACGCAATTTCGAGAGAAATTTTCTGAAAAGAGCCAAATACACTTGCTGAATGCGCACATTTGGGAAATAATTTGAAGCTGGGAAATAAAAGATTAAAGACACCTAGTTTAGAGTGCCTGAGTAAGAAGCTTTGTTCAGGAAAGATGATTGCATGTTTCTTTTTTTTTTACTCTGAACACTGCTTTGTGCATTTAATCAGGCCTCGGTCATTTGGAATACAGCTTGCTTACGACAAGGAGAGTGAAACATGGAATACTGCCAACACTTGACAAGGCTACGTTTTCTCTTAACGTCTTAGCATTACCGGCGCGCCGTCTCAACACATGTTGCTCGCTCGATATACAAGGGAAAGACTTCTTGCACATTACAGTTACGGGGTTAGAACAATAGTATAAAAAAATGCTACGTGAAGTGAAAGGGAGGTGAATAAAAAAATAAAAACGAACATAAATCAGGGGGCAGTCATTGCGAGCTAAAGAAAATTGAAAGAATTTGCGATAGTGAGTGCAGAACATGCTAGTGTAGGAAGGAGGCATGAGGAAAAAGACTTTATTTGAGGCCATCACTAAGGCCCCGTGAAGAAGACCGCTTGCTCCGCCAAATCCCGCTGATAATCTCCTGGGCCCGAGTGAGGCCTAGCACTCCACAAAGGAGGGGGAGGGTAAGAGAAATAAGGAGAGGTAACGGTAGTGTTAGATGAGTAGAGAATGACTTCCGTGTCGGTTGTGGTGTGCCCGTCATGACAATGGCACTAAGAGCGGAATTCTGCCTTGCGCGAAATTCGCACATATTTTAAGCCGATAGCGTTAAAGGCTCCGTGTCACAGGAAATCCGGCGTCGGTGTCGTTAGCCGTGAGCGAAAAATTCACGAAAAATGTCCAGAGAAGTAGCCTAGGTTGCAGGTGGCCAACCTAGGTCACGTGACATTGTGACGTCATCACGACCTGCCCACCGGGTTCAGCAAACTGTCCACAGTAGCAAATGACAGTTAAGTTAATCATTGGTTGCGAGTGGTTGCTTGGGAAGAGCAACGTATAGGTCTCACAATCATCGCCGGTAGCAGCACCTGCCATCGCAGGGCAGTGGCGCATCGCTCGACCGCTGCACCACTGCGCCAGGAGGGGTATGACTCCCAGCTGTCTATGAATGTAAAGTAGAGAATGCCCAATTCCGCATTTATGAGTATTAATCCATTAACATTATATGTCACTTTATACCCTTAACACCATGCTTAAGTGTCCCCTCCAGCTTTTCGTTATGCAACAGAAGGCTAAACGCACTAATTTATTTTTTTTCGTGTCTGGTAGCAAAGCACACCGACAAGTTTTCTTTACAAGGACAGCTATAGCATGCTAACGTTGATGAATCTTCAATATGTCGTTGCTACTAAAAAGAGCATTTCTTCTGACTTAAGTGAAGCAGCGCAGTGGACAGAATAGCCCAGAAAAATGTTCTGCTTGGGCATTTCTTATTCTGTGATCCCTGATCGTTGTTCCATAGTTCGCGCTATTCTACTTGTGTTGCCTCCTATACCTGGCTGCGTAAACCAGTGCTGCTGGTTCAGTTGCTGTTTCTCAAGGAATAAATCCATTCTTTTTTACTTTTTTTTCTTTCCAGGCACAGCGGTGCGCCTTCGGCCCGCGCTGTCTTGTGGGTGACGGACGGACAGTACTACGCGTCCGGTGTGCTCGAGATACGCGCCTCAAAGCCGTTTGTCAGGGTGCGTCCTCAGCAGCTTCCTCTCAATTCTTCTCTAAGCGGCGGCAGCCGTAGTACGTGGCGGCACTGACATTCAGTGTTCCCAGCTTTCAGAAATATAAACGAGAAGCCACTGTGTGCGGGGAAACCTAGAAATCTCGCGACGATTTCTTGTCTCGTACTCTTCGGTGTTTTATTCCCCGCCTTTTGTTTTTTATTCTCTGGGTCATAGAGCAGAATAATGCCCATATAGCTTCTGTGCCCGTAACCAAAGTGCGTTCGCCCGTGTGCTGTGCGATGTCAGTGCACGTTAAAAATCTCCAGGTGGTCGCAATTATTCCGGAGCCCTCCACTACGGCACCTCTTTCTTCCTTTCTTCTTTCACTCCCTGCTTTACCCCTTCCCTTACGGCGCGGTTCAGGTGTCCAACGATATATGAGACAGATACTGCGCCATTTTCTTTCCCCCAAGAAACCTATTATTATTATTATTATTATTATTATTATTATTATTATTATTATTATTATTATTATTATTATTATTATTATTATTATTATTATTATTATTATTATTATTATTATTATTAATCACAGTTGCATTGTAACGCCACTGCCTCTCAGTGTATACCCCGAAAGAATGCTTTAGTGGTAGTTCCGCCGCTGCTTTGTAGAGAGCATACAAAGGCTGACCCGCATCTTGTCCTGTGTTCAGTTTCTCGTTTGTGCAAAGTGAGTCTGAGACCAGGCCGCTCTGCAGGTGGCCGTCAACACGGGACTAGTGGTTCGGCGTGGCGACGCGGCTCCCCTGAGCTCGGCCAATCTGTCCGCGGAGACCAACCTTCGCGCCGGGGCGGGTGCCATCACCTACAAGGTCACCTCGCACCCTCGTCGTGGTCTGCTCATGGTCGGAGGCGCCGAGGCCCGCCAGTTCAGCCAGGCTGACCTCGACGCTCAGGCCGTAAGTCAGTTGCCGCGACCCTACGGAGAGTGGTCCCGTACGCTTTAGACACGAATACGCCTTTAGGGGAGTAAAAAGGGAGTAAGCTGTCCTCTAGAGCACTGCTTTTTTATAAAAAGGACTAGTGCGCTAGAGGACACCTTAGTCCCTTTTTTACTCCTTTCTGTTTAGTGTGCAGCGGCGCGATATGTCATAACGCTGAAGCGTACCCTTAGTTTGGTGCGCTGACACCAACAGCCACACGTCGTTGTAAAACTTTACCAGTTAAATGCAAGGTGTTAAGAAAACAGTTGTAGATAGTTAGCACTGGTAAAGCCTTTGTTATGTCCCTCTGACTTTGCCCGAGCTAGTTACTGCATAAGAATCGTGTGCGAAATGCTCTCGTTGAAGAAATTGTATCATGCCCGATATGGGCACTGTGTAAGGGACGGGCCAGTGTCTTTTTCCATGTGCTCCAGCTACATCCCTGCCCACACCATATTGCAATTAACATTTGGTTAGGTTTATGGGGATTTAACGTCCCAAAGTGACTCAGGCTATGAGAGACACCGTAGTGAAGGGCTCCGGAAATTTGGACCACCTGGGTCCAAAGAACCCTGGGGTTCTTTAACGTGCACTGATATGGCACAGTACACGGGCCTCTAGAATTTCTCCTCCATTGAAATTCGACCGCCGCGGCCGGGATCGGACCCGCGTCTTTCGGGTCAGCAGCCGAGCATCATAACCACTGAGCCAGAGCGGTGGCTGCAATTAACATTTATCGGTTCCGAAATAGGCCGTTAATACTGCCCCTTTCTTAACTTATAAAGCCTCGATATCTGAGAGACCACATCATCAAACGATTTCCTTTTTAACGTTGAACTTTCTCGTGAATTTCACAGCTGAGAGTATGCAATAAATGTTTCACCCTTTCTTCTTCGCCAGGTACAAGCCACTTTATTTGCGGTCATTCCAAAAAATGTCTCGTGAATGAACTGGCAGCACGAGTGACAGAGTACATTTTTGCATGGCGTGAAAAAGATCCTAAACATCCGTGGAAGCTATACAAAATCACTTGAACAGTTATATTGCTTTGCGGAGAGAAGGTTCGCACGACCGGTGAACAAAATCAGGAGGCCTAACCGGCTCACCGAATTTGTGTGAAGTTTGACCTTGAAGGTGACCCTGGCAAAACCTAGCATAGTAACAGCCAGTGGAGAAATAAAATAAATATTGCCGTGACTGGGTTTTGAATCCGCGGCGGCACGAAAAGATCAGCTTCACTGGCTATTGCACGAGGGCACTGTGCCAACGCGACAGCCTTCTATGTGCTGCGCGAACAGATCAGATGAACTTTATTTCGATCAGAGGTTCACCTGAGTCTAATATCGTCGTGCCATCGACCTAGCAAAGCAAAACCATGAGCAAACCATGCTAAATACATGCTTTCGCACGTCTGCTCGGCTTAGGTGCTTTAAAACCCTACCACTTTTTTCTTATTACTCATAAACGTCGTGGACCCCTGCCCCCCCCCCCCCTTTTTTTTTTATTTCGCGTCAGCTCCTCGTGACACTTTGCCCTTTTTTTTTCCTGAGGCAAGCATAGTGTTCCAATCTATATCGCGAAATCCAGTTGGAAAGACGAAACTGGAGTGAAGCTATAATGGTTCAGGTGCGGACAGTAGCTACTTCGCAGTCTTGGCAATGTCCCTACCGCGTTCACTTTTTTTTATTCAAGAAATGCAGACAACACAGTGTCTTGGTGCAGAGGG
Source organism: Amblyomma americanum (assembly GCF_052857255.1). Lineage (NCBI taxonomy): Eukaryota > Metazoa > Arthropoda > Arachnida > Ixodida > Ixodidae > Amblyomma > Amblyomma americanum. The sequence continues at coordinate 151,869,419 of NC_135499.1, read as the reverse complement.
CAAAAGGCGAAAATCAATCCTCCTGACTGGATCCTAAGCACCACTCGAACACAACAGCAAGGAGCACTTATATACACATACATAAACAATATAACGATCGCAATGTAAATGTTTGTACAACGCAACTTCCTTATATAAACATTCATTCTATTCTTATTATTCAGAAAGCAAGTGTAAAAAAATCACAGAAAACGACAACGAAAGAGAAGACAGATCAAACATATCTATAGAAACTAATTGTATACCTAGAAAAAACAAAAGAAAAATATCACAGAACAGAGCAGTGCAAGAACAAACACAGATCGAACATATGTATAGAAACTGACTACGTACATAGAAAACAAAACAAATGTGCGATCAATAGAAAGATGTAAGCAGAAAAAAAATTATAGTGAATTTTTCAGAAAGTAACTTCTCGCCCGCTTACGAAAAGCAAAGAAAGAGGAAGATTTCTCCATAATATCAATTAACTCGGGATTTGAGATCAAAAGGTTTGGGATTTGCCAGTTCAAAGACTGCATACCATAGTTTGTTCTGTTTCTTGGTTTCTGTATATTTGTGTGGCTAAATTCATACTGTGTTTGATCGGTCGTGTATTTAGAAAAAAAATTGTTACCGATTGGCTATGAGTTTCAAGAATGCCACCTGCGAAAGTCGCTCATAATATAATGTTTGTAGTAGTAGTAGTATGTTTATTTGGCCATATTATATACAATATGCCCTCGAGGTGAGGCTAAAGGAGGTAGACCAAGCATACCTCCTGACAAGGCCTACACCCCGATCACACATCATGAAAAACGGGGGCCGAATGGACAAAAGATAAAAAACAATGAGCAAACATGATCACAATAGAAAATAGTTAATGATAGACAATAATAAATATCAATTTACAATAAACGAAACATTTCATAATATGCACATTCAAAAAAATAATAAAGGAAACAGAACACAAACACACACTCAAACTAAGTATACAGAATTAGCTGAAATTTAACCGGGGGGGAAAAGAATCGTCAGTTTTTTCTTGAATACAGACACACTATAACTTTCTAAAGCAATCTGAGTAAGAGACTGGTAGGCATTACACAATGTTATAATTTGATAATCGGTTGTTTGTTTACCATAATTTGTTCTGGGTCTTGCAGTAGATAGGGCAGATAGATTCGGTTCTTGCTGAAGTAGGAAGATGTGCAGTCATAGCTTGATAAATTTTTAATAAAGCGAATAGATTTCTTTCGCAATAAAAAAAGGCTTTCAAGATTAGTTTTCCCAGTGACTCCTCAGATAAGTTAACTATAGTGCAACCTGGAATGAACTGCACTGAAATAAAGCTGGCGCCTTAGCCGGAGCGGTAGAAATGGGCGAAGCCTGTTCAGCATTCCAATGCATTGTGCTATGGTACGCTTAATGCGCTGAATATGTGCTGTACGTCCAGCGGAGATTTTCGTGGAATTGTACGCCTAAGAATTTTACTTCCGTAACGCGCTCTAAAGGTCGAGACTGCAGCCTCTGCAACCTCCCACGGCGTCAGTCTTCATCCGTAGAGCATTGCAGGCATGTTAAACGAAGCTCACTTGTGGAGAGGGAAGTCGTTCGCCAGTGGCTGGACTTTCACTCTCGGTGTGGGACTCTTCCACCCGCAGGTTGAGTACGAGAGCGTGGACGGAGGCCAGGACTCGGCGCCCACTGCAGCCTACCAGGATGCGTTCGGCTTCGTAGCCTTTCTGGGAGACACCACTTCGGCGCCGGGAGTGTTTCGGATCACCGTTTACCCGGACAGCTTCTGGGAGCCCATCGAGGTGCTGCGCAACTCTACGCTGTTCGTCGACCATGGTGAGCAGCGGCCCCTTCAAGTTTTCCTCCTGCTTCTGAAGCGGAAAGCTTCACTACGCTAGGTAAAACAGTCTTTGGGTAGGCAGCACAACGACCTTGAACGACCTTCAGCCCGAACAACGATAGTCGTGTATGACCATGTGTGGTACAGTTATGGCGTCGAAGGCTTGACCCCTGATTTTTACCCATGACCTTTATTTGATCTTTGACATTGAGTGGCCTTTGGGTTGACCTTTGACCTTGAGAACATCCGATGGGGCGAGGTGGAGCCACGTGATGACATCCGATGGGGGTATCGTAAGACCATGTGATACCACGTCATAGCCACGTGGTGGTGCAGGTACATACAGAACGGCTGTCACGAGCGTGTAGAGGAGCTGCCATGTACCAGCCTCAGACGCTTAGCAAGAGTGCTTGCTTTTCGCTGAATTCCGAGGTTAGCCAAGTTAAGCCACTGTCATTTTTTAACCACGTGTTTGGTAGCGCGAAAAGTTCACAGTTATTACGTTGCTGTTAGGAGCATGTTAGCGAAATTTTAACCACTTGAAACAGCAGAGCCGTTCGGTATGCTTACATTCGCTCTTGTTTTCTTTCCTTTTTCTTAGCTTTCCTTTTTTCTTTTACCAGCAAGCTCGGAGATTGCTTCAAAAGGAAAGTGTGCAGTATTGTTTAAAATTAAAATAGCTTCTGTTAAAACGACGATCAGTGACATTCTATCTCTTTCGCGTAATCTTTTTTTTCGTTTTTGTTGCCGACTGTTATCATTTAAACAGCAAAGAAAGAGCAACGAAGGAAAAATAGCTGTGCTAACTGGAGCAAGGTGACCTGTATATGCCTATACACGGAGAAAGGAAAGAATGAACGAAAAGAAATCGAGGAATAAAAAAGGCATACTGATCACGGAGAGCATATCGCGCGCATATAAGCTCATGTAGCTAGGCCTATATACTTTAAGAACTGGTGCAGAAGTCGCGTAGCTTTCTCCTCCGTTGATATCGGAGTCCAGGGCACCAAGCTCTTCACCGCAGGTAATGAGCAGGTGTGCAGCCAACTTAAAGAGTTCTACAGTGCGAGGGGTCGAAAGATGAACCAATGACAAGCGCAAAGATGTTCGAAGCTTTCCTCTCATCCTTTATTTACCTTGTCCCACTTTGCCATCTTATCGTTCTCCTGTCCTCTTCCTTTTCGATACCTACTGTTTAGCAGGGCACCTAAGGTGCTCGCTGCCCGTTATCACCTTCTTTCCGCCAGAGAACAAGTGCTAGCACTGCTGTGATTGCTGCTTTTCGTGGTTAACATGCCTCTAGTACAAAATGTATTTTCCTAATTCATGCGTAATTTCTCATTAGAATCCACCTGAGTGCAACCGAACGGCAAAAATAAATCTATGCAACTTTGTCAGGAGCTTCGCTGTTGGAAAAAAATTCGTCCTGGTCCGGGGATTAAGCCAGAGACCATCACTTGCATAGTGCAGTCGTTGCAGCAATTTTGCTTAGCTTTACTGGTAGAACAGCTACGACGCAGTCGCTCTATCCATCTTGGTAACTTTACTGGAAGAACAGCTGCACCTGAAAAGGAATGGACCTGGGTTCGATCCCCAGACCAGAACGAATTTTTCTTTAACTGCGAAGCTTCTGAGAAAGCTGCAAAGCCTTAGTGCGCAGCCATTTGGCGGCACTCAAGTAGATGCTATCAAGTATTTACTCCATAATTTAAATGTACTCCAAATTGGGGATTCCCCTAAATACATTGAGCTAAGTGTGTTACCTGTGTCCACTTCGACAGTGGCTTTCGATCAGGCGACGCAATATTACATATATCTTCGCTGCGAAATTCACACCGTCCCGTGTACTGCATTAAAGTTCAGGAAATGAGGTCTCCTCAGGAGCGCCGATTTTTCACGACGAACGCAGGTGACGTCGCGGTCTTGAATGCGTCAACCCTCCTGGTAAGGCATCAGGCACTCGACCCAGCGAACATCACTTTCACCATCGTCCAGCCGCCACTGTCCGGGCGGCTCCTGCTGGGTGACTACGCCACAAGCACGTTCACACAGGCCGACGTGAACGCCGGGAGTCTGCGGTACCAGCACGTCGGAAACGGCACCGAAGACGTCGTGGGCCTGGAAGTGTCCAACGGCATCTCCTCCCGCGATCGACTGGACCTCGCCGTACGCGTGGTGCCCCAGGTCATCCTGCTGGAGACAGGCAACGTGAGCGTCCAGGAGGGTGGGCAGGCCACCCTCGACGGTTCGCACATCAGCGCGGGAGCCCTGCGGGAACTGTTGCCGCAGCTCCTGGTCGTGGAGCCTCCGCAGCACGGCCGGCTCTCGTCGTCGGCCTTCTCTCCGGAGCAGCTGGACGGCGGAGAGCTCAAGTACCAGCACGACGGCAGCGAGACGATCAGGGACTGGTTCACGGTCGTCGCCCGAGGCGTGGGACGCGAGAGCTTGCCCGGAACGGTGCACGTGTCCGTGCAGCCCGTCAACGACGAGGCCCCCTACATCGCCAACAACACGGGTCTGGACCTGTGGGAAGGCGCAGTGGCGCCCATCTCGGCCACGCACCTGGCGGCGCTGGACGACGACTCGGAAGCGTCCCAGCTGCGCTTCCACATCTCGACGCCGAGCAACGGATATGTGGCCTTGAGGAACGACACGAAGACACCGCTGCTGTCGTTCACCCAGGACCAGCTCAACCGCGGCGCGGTCGTCTTCGTGCACACCGGTGGGTGTAGGTACCCGTCCCTTGAGCCGGGCACCGTTCCTGTAGTGCGCGCACCTGCACGTGAAGCGCTTGCGGTAGTCGATTATCTGTTGGGCTCTCAAAATTCGCTCTACGCGTACCATACCTGCGTTCCAAGCTTCCTATACAGGATGATCAAAATTGAGCTTTACAGATTTCTTTAAATAATGCTCCGAGTGGTACGTGAGCTCCACCTCTGCACATAAGTTAGGTGGTCAGTTATGCGACTCAAAGGGAGATGATAACATGCCTAATTAACTAGAATATAATAATGAACTCTTTAGCCACTGCGGCTGATGTGAATGTTTATATTGCAAACATAGAGGCACCCACATTTCTAGTCCACTTCATTTTGTAAGATTCCTCTAGACCACGCCTGTTCCAAGATATTGGCCCCAAAAGTTTCCACTGATATCACGTACTTACGCATGCAAGGAGGTCACAGTCGACGCGAAACTCCTCCCCAATCTGAAGCAGCTGTTGCTTTGGGCGCTTCCTTCATTTCGATAGCCGAAAGTGAAAAGGTAGTAGTTATCAGTGTCTCCTGTTACTCTACGCATTGTAAGACGAAAGGGAGGAGTTTCGTGCCGATCGTCACCGCCTTGCATGCTCAATTTCACAGATCGAGCTGAACATTTGGACGCTAATGTCTGGGAACACAGGCATGCTAGAATTCTACCAAATGGAACTGAACTCGAATGCGACTGCCTCTTAGTTTCCAATATAAACATGCCTGCTTAATGCTTTCACTAAAAGGTTAATTATAAGGTTTTGTTAATTAGGTCCCTGAAGACGACAATAATCCTTTTATTTCTTGTCCCTCTTGCCGTATAAATTATGCGCAGAGGAGTATTGACCGTACCTATCTGCGCCTAATTTTAGGATTGAGAGTGAGTAATAACTTTATTGAGTGTCTGGCAGTGTTGAGAGCGACCGGGCCTAGGTCTCCATCGTAGGGACTTCGAGGTCTTGTCTCGTCGCCGCCTCGAAGGCCTGCTGAATGGCCCAGAGCTGGTCGTTGAGGCTGGAGCTGCGCAGAGCGGCGGACCATCTCGACGAGAGGGTTTCGGGTTTAACATCGGTTCGTTGTGCCTTATACTCCCTAGCCTAATTTTAGAAAATCTGTAAGGATTATCTTTGATCACCCTGTATTTCTACCTTCAACGCTGACAACTGAGACAAAACAGTACTTCTGGAAAGTTCGCACGCAGGACCGAGAAGGTCAGATTGGCGGTGGTTTTAAAAGGGCGGGCCTCTTATAACACGCGCGGGTTCATGTGGCATCTTGTTGGAGCGACACGTCACATTACACGTATTATCCTCACGCAGGTTCACCCGCCGGAGGCTTCAAGTTCCAGGTAACGGACGGCCTGAATCAAGGTTCTCCGCACGTGTTCACCGTGAATGCGCGGCCCCTCAAGATCCACCTGGAGCACAACAAGACGCTCAGTGTACTTCCTGGAAGCCAGCAGTCCATCACGCGCGACCACCTCCTTGCTCGCACCGGAGACCACACTCGCGACGTCTCCTTCGCGGTCGTTCGCACGCCACGTCTGGGCAGGCTCCTGCGTGAAAATCCCAGCGACGGAACCCTGGCCCAGCTTAACCGCTTCACCCAGGCGGACATCGACAACTACTTGGTTCTGTACGAGCACAGATCCCCCATGTCTGCCCCAGTAGAGTACGACTCATTCGTGGTTGACTTGGAGACTCCCAACGCGGTTCCCGTCAAGAACATCTTGTTTGCTATCCGCATTGCCTTGGACGATTCCCTGACTTCGGTTCTCGGACAGCTCCGGGTGTCCGAAGGAGGAAGGGTGCCGTTGTCTTCGGCGCTGGACGTGGGGGCGTTGGAAGCACTCTGGCGGGGCAAGCCCGACGTGCCTCCGAGGCTTCGTGTTTGCCTGCTATCGCAGCCAGTGCGCGGGTGGCTGGAAGTGGACCAGAAAAACGCCAGCGTGCCAGTATGCATATCAGCGCACAGGTTGGACCGCGTCGTCTATGTGCACGACGATTCTGAGACGTTAGACGATTCTTTCGGAGTGGGCTTGTTTCTGACTGCGGCTGAAGGGGATCACGGCGACATGGCACTGCACAACAGCACGTTGAAAGTAGCGGTAGAACCAGTCAATGATAAGCCGTTCAGCTTAGAGACGCCGTCTCCTGTCATGCGCATAACTAAAGGGTACAGAACTGCTGTCACCCGCGAGGTCGTCAGAACTACAGACGACGACGGAGCCCCCAGCCAGATAGTCTACAGAGTGGTAAAAAATGACGAGACTGGAGCCGCAACCCTTGTCCTAGGAGACTCCGGAACATCGCTAACAAACTTTACACAAAGAGATATAGACGAAGGCAGGATATACATAGTTCACAACGGATCCCCGAAATCACCCATCACATTCAACTTTATTGTCAGTGATGGCGTTCACCCAAGCAAAGCGTTCATTCTGACTCTAAACGTAGAGCCGGTGGAGGTGCGTCTGGCGAATGGCACCGACCTCGTTCTGCAACAAGGTGACCTCAGGGCCGTGTTAACTACGGCAGTGTTTGGGGCATGGACTAACGCCGATATGGACGACCTGCTTTACAACGTCACCTCTGCGCCGCGGTTCGGGAATTTGGTGTTTCCGGATGGAGCCGCTGTGGACGATTTTACTCAAGGGGACCTTGAACAAGGGCTCGTCATCTACGAACAGCATGACCTCAGCAGTTCAAAAGATGCGTTTGCAATCGCTGTGAGTTGCGGTACGAGTCCAGTCATCGTTCGGAATGTGGAAGTGAAAGTTGAGGCGCTTGTGAGACAACGACCGCTACAGGCAATGGCAGGCCGCTCGGTACTCATAACTGTGGACCATTTGGACGCATCGAAGCTGGCGGCTCGGTCAAATGGAAACCCCCGGTAAGTTTGGACTTTTCGCGAACTTTGGCAATTCGTCTCTTAGTGAGATAATGGCTCAATGCACAGGCGCAAAAGCCCCTCCCTGAAGCTATTCATTGATATGCATCCTTTTAAGGAGCAGTCTCATAGCGTACTCTCCCCTGTTATTTTTTCTTACTGCTTTTTTTCTCACAAGCCAAAGGAAATCAGCAAATGGAGGCAAATAGACCTAAGTGCAGGTGACCGTCTCATACAAACCATCAAGTATGATTAATAAAAAATATGGAAGTGAAAACCTCGCTCCAACATAGCTGTAGTACCAAAGCCATAACACCATAGTTTTAAAGGTTCCGCTATGAGACGAGACAGAGCCGCTGCTCTGTGCAGTCAGTGTTCGCGCCAAGCGCGACCAACGACCTTGGCTGAACGAATCAGTTTTTTTCTCCTCGGCAGCATTGCTCTCAGTCGCGACCAGTGTTCGCCGCGTATTCTGTCTATTCGGCTCGCATTCTACTGAGTAATACAACTTCATGTTGCAGATCTGCGTTTCACTCGTGTTCTTAATTGCATCACGTAATCGTGATTCATCTGCAAACGTGTCGCGTCATACCCTTAAGGCGGAGCTTAAGTGTCCCCCGAATTTTTTTATTGGAGTCTTCCTCATATCAAATCAGAAAAGGCGGTTGGCAGGTGCAAGTAAGATTTAAAGACAGCTCCCTGTCTATTCTTCTCGCACTGGGCGACTCCTAAAGTCACCGACGTATACTCAAGCAGCCCCCAGTCAGCTACTTGCCGACACTTCTCTGTGACATCACGCTCACGCAGGTACAGCGTCACGCGGCAGCCTGTCCACGGCCTTCTGCTCCTCTCCAACGGCACCTCGCAGACGGCTGTCTTACACTTCACTCACGAGGACGTGCTGAACGAGACAGTCTTCTACCGGGCCCACCGGAGGGAGACGCTAGCTGACAGCCCCTCCGGAGTCGTCAACGACCACTTCGACTTCGAACTGACGGCGCCCGGAGTGCAGCCCGGCAGCAGCCGCTTCCTGGTGCAAGTTCAGACGGGCGGCAGCTCTCTTTCCCCGGGCGTCGGGGCGGCGACGCCGCCTCAAGCACCGACAGCGCCGACCGGCACCCTGTCCCCCGCGGACAACGCGAGTGTGGTCCCCGAGCGGCCCCCTGGAGTCGTCGAGACGGGTCCAAGGGCACCGCTGCTCACCAACGAGCACCTCGTGGTCATCGGCGTCGCGGCCGGCGTGCTGCTGCTCCTCACCGTCGTCGCTGTGGCCGGGGTCGCGTGCGGCGCGTGTCGCTCCCGGCGCAGCGGCAGCGACAAGTCCGGAGGCAGCGCGCAGTCGTCGTCGCGCGGTCCTCCGCGAGAGGCGTTCCCGGAGGAGCTGCCCGCGCCTCCGGCCCCGCCGCCCACGTCCCCGTCGAGCAGCAGCAGCGAGCCGCCCCCGACGGTGGTGGCGGCCACGGCGCACGCGGACCTGGACTGCTTGCCGCCTTACGCGGGTTCGGGTGCCGTGGGGAGCGAAGTGAGTCCCGCGGTGCCTACGTGCAAGGTGACCCCTCTGGGACACGTCGAGGCGGCCAAGACGCCCTCGGAGGGCGCCAGCGAGAGCGACGACTGGAACGGCGACGTGCGCTTCTCGGCGCCCACCACCGTGCTCAGGAAAAACCAGTACTGGGTGTAGCTAGTTACCGCGAGGGGTGCGACTTCGTGCTCCGACAGAGGCCTTCTTCTGCACACTCAATGACCCGCGTGCGTGAGTGTGTGCTGGGTGCGTGAGAGTGAATGCGTGTGGCTTCTCATCCGGGCCGCCCGCTTGTGTGCGACTTCATGCGGGCAGTCTTTGTTCCATCATCTCCGCAAGTGCATTTCTTTCCTCCTTTTTATTGGGGCCGCCCGCAATACGTGCAAGTATAGCGGGTCGTCGTCAGTGCGCAACGCTCGGAGGTGTTCGGTGTGCTGCACATCCTGCAGCGGAAGAAACAGCCGCTAACGTTTCGCACTTTAAAGTTTTGGGCATCTGGGTCTTCGCCATTGGTTCGTCACTGCCTTATAGGAAAATGCAAGGCAAAGAGTGCAAACATTGTTACAGTCCGCGTTATAGTGACGAGCTGGCTTTTTTGCCAGTCGGTCAGTGCTTGGTGGAAGGGATGTTTTTTTTGTACGCAATTCCGCCATTGCTCAACAAAAAGCCTGAGGTCGCTGGAGTTCTCCGAATGACATGAGACGTTCAAGCGTAGGGGCATCATCGCGTTTTTATCTATTATGATTATGATTGTCTGCCACCAGCGAGCTTCCGTAATGGAAAATTTTTACGCCGCCGGTTAGCCCGACCTATTTGATAAAGAAAACACTGTAAGTTGCTCTGCTACATTTGCGCACTGTGACAGCACTTAAGAATAGTAAACTATAAAGCACCCAAGCTTTGCCAGCTTTTTGCGTTGCTGTGAAAATACGAGTAGATTTAACACTCGGACGCTGGCTTACAGCCTTATTCTGCGTGAATATAAAGCCTATATATTGGTGTTAAGTTCCGGGGAGACCTCCAGCAACTTCAGGGCTTAACTCGTCTTTCTAATATTCACCGTCATCTCGCACCACGCATGAAAGCACGGACGATCATCTCGAGCCACTGCGATAATGGCGTTTCCTGTCGAAGATTGCCGCTGTCATCTACTATTGCCACCTCGTCAATGTTATTCCCGTAATCTCAAGTCTTCCTCCGCGCATACGGTCAGCGCCGGTCGAACGGCAGGGTTCTCAACTTTTCTTTTCTCAGAATGCACACGCGAAGCAACCAAGCAATCTTGTGTGTGTCGGCTCACGCTCGCGGGCTACATGCATTACCCGCCAAGGTCATCTAGTAATAGTTGTGTATACTGACTCAGTCGTTTAGGTAATTTCTGTAAAAATTATTGCCCTGCTTTTTTAGTTATCATAGTTGTGAAATACTGGCAACTACGTCTTTGGACCCGGTTCCTGTATCACTATACGGGTTTTTCACTTAAGACTTTACACATTTTTTTAAAAAAAGTAGGCTTTGTGAGTTAACAGAGCACTTTTTTTTTCGGCATAGCATTGTCAGCGGTGTAGTACATCAGACTACAGCTTAGATATGCTAACTAGCTGGCTTATTAACTAATATTGAATAGTTAATTTCTAACTATCACTTTTAGGTTCCTTATTTAGAGACATGTAGCCCAAGTAATATCTATATGGACAAGTAATATCTATATCAGTTTTAAAAATTCCGAAAACGCGATTACCCTCGGCGCTGTGGCCCAATAAAGTCTGGCTACATGTCTCCAAAATGCACGCGCTTTCGAAAAACTTGCAGGCAAAGCAACCTCTCCAGTGCACGTAACTCATCGAAATCGCCAAAATTTGTTGGGCCACAGCACCGAGGCTAGCCGCGTTTTCAAGTTTTTTAAAACTAATGTGGATATTAATTACGGTAGGCTAGACGACGCTCAGTAATTAAGGAGTCTAACAGTAATAGTTAAAAAGTTAACTATTCACTATTAGTTCAGCTGCAGCCAGCTAGTTAACAATTCTTAGCTGTATTTTGATGTACTACACCGCCGGCAGTGCAACGCCCATAAAGCGCTCTTCTAACTCAAAAAGCCTATTTTTTTAAAATATATAAATTCTTAGGTGAAACAGCCTGTACACAGCATGGATGCATTCGGCGTGCGGCCCAAATTCACTGCGTGTGGAACCCCGCTTTTCGAGAGGCGGCTGGCGAGAACCCGCAAGAAACTGCCTTTTATGTCGTTGTTGTACACAGAAGCACTATTTTATTACTGACACTCACCGCAGAGTTTTACTACTTGCTCCAGCGCTGCCGAACTCACGCGCAGATGCGTGCAGTGAGTGATGCCTCGCGGTTTTTGTAGGCGCAATACGAGATATTTATGCACGGGTGACGAGTTTCATCTTTTTCTCATTCGCTGTCATCACTTTTTCTGTTCGTTTTTTGCCCCGCTCACGCGGTCTAGTTTAGACACCGGGGTCGGCATCGCAGCTCCGATAAATGGCGTCAAAGAAGGAGAAAAAAAAAGGGGGGGGAGCGCGTCATCTTGAAAAACAAACTGCCTGCGAAGGAAGAACTTTTGCTAGAACGCTGTCTCTACGAACTTTTGGAAGATGAAAGCTTACACAACTGAACCTCAATAAAATGAAGTTGGAAGGGCCCGGCGATTACTTCGTTATAGGCTGTGTTGATCGAGAAGCCAAGAGGAATCGTCATTCATTCGTTATATCCATTATTTCATTATAAACCATTTCGGTATAACGAGGTAAGACTTCATGTCTTGCATCTTCTTGTCGAAAGGCTGCTAGCGAATAGCTTTCGCTAACCTAGCACTAAAGAGGATAAGCTTTGCTGGAGCCCCGAATTTTTCAATAGGCCGTCACCTCCACTTCGATCTGAATGAAATACGATGTATATAACGGTATGGCTCAACCTGCTGCCGCGTTGTGTAACCGGTGATTAAGTTTCTGAAGCCAGCGTATAACTTCCGCGGTGAAAAGATAAGCATATTTTTCTTTTTTCTCTCTCTCTCTTCGAAGGCGTCGCAAGTAGCGTGCAACCGATTTGAGACGAACTTTCCTCCCCGATGTTTATCAGAAAAGCTGTCCTTGCATGTAGCTGTTGAACTATTTCAGCAACCACCTATCATTAGCTCTTGAAATTCGCTTAGAGCTCCATTAAAAGAAAATAGAACCCAAGAACAAACAAAGCAGCCCCTCTCTAACGCACCAACCCTGCCACGTGTGCCACACTGCCTGCAAGTTGTACAAGGTAATAGAGGTGCGGAGGCTGGATACGTCTGCAGCGCCTTTCAGTCTCACTTACAGCCCCGCCGATCTGTTGTCCTGTCGTTCGAAGCAAACGTTAGGGTTGCACGTAAGCGTGGCCCAAAAAAGTGACCGTTACTGCTCAGAGCTCACCGTCTCGGAAGTGTCTGTGCTATTTGTAGCTGCGTGGCTCCTGAGTCGTCGAAATGTCTTAAAATTTGAACTCGCCATCGAGCGTCTCCAGCGTTCTTACCCACACTTCCTTCGAGTTGCCACGGAAACTTGGTAGATATATAAAGAACCGAGGGGCGACATTCGGGTCGATGCTGGCAGTTGTACAATCACTAAATAGTCTTTGCGGGAGAAAAACATCGAACGCACGCTTGTTGGCCTCACGAAAGTCGTTTTGAGCACAGGGACACGTTTTTTTTTTTTTATCACTCAGACTCTAAAGACGAACCAGCCTTTAAGAGAGTAAAAAGGGAGTAAGCTGTCCTCCAGCGCAACTTCTTAACTTAACCTAACTTAACTAGTGCAACTTTAACTGTACTTCTTACTGAATAGTGTGACAAACGTATCGTAATTGACATCCTCAAGAACCTTCACTGCTGGTCTGTTTGTCTAACAGCTAAAAAATATCGATTTTCTTGTTGGTATGAGCTGTTTATTCGGGATATTGTGTGGTTTATGCGATTTGGGCTAGTCCTTATAAACATTGCGGAAAGAAATAGCGGGAGAATCGGCCATCTCTTGCACTCATTACCGCCGGAAGCGAATTGCATCGTTACCCGGGCCTGGCGCCTGGAGAAGCCCATCTTCTAACACGGTTTGTTCGTACAATGCGCCAATAAGCCATCCCTGTAGCGCTTTTATTAGGTTAGAAATATTTGCCAGGTGCTGGTGAAGCGCTAACAGTTTGCAGTAAAAGGCATTTTAAACTTTAACCAAATGTTTTCGAGGTGGTGCAAAGTCATCGTCACTCATGGCCAGGAGAGTGAAGGGGATCTCTACCCGGCGCGAAAATTCACTACTATATTTATGCACTTCACCACAAGATGTTTATGCAAGCGATGCAATGAACATGTAGCACGTTCTTCCCTAAAGTTTAAGTGCCGGTTGTTCACTGTTTACCTTCTGTTTCTCTTTACCAACCATGCCGTAGTCAAAAATTCGAACTCAAGCGACCATATCGGCCCGTAAGCTCTGTTACCATAAATAGCTAGCATGTGATTGCAGTTCCCTCTATATTTCAGCGACGATACTACAGTCAGGTTGAAACGGCGCTAAACGGCATGTTTCGCACAACAGCAACATTGTTTCTGCTCACGTTTATTGCGGGCCCTAGAAGTGGCACATTGTTCAAACGACCACATTGTGCTCTCACTTGCGGTCTCTCCGTGCAAAGATTCGTTACTCTCCATCACCTATAATGCGCCTAGTGCACTGCCATTTTTTCGAAACCATCGAATAGGTGGTTTATACGATTGACAGGAAGTCGATGACACTAGCCCGCACTAAGATATTAATCCTTTTTTTTTTTCAGCCCTACACGATTCTTAACATTCACCTGTTTGTAGTCGATGACATCTTTGACCATGCAAAAACTTTCTTATAGCTAATGGGCGACGTGAACGTACCGTTCGGCATACGTTTGTCTCCAACTCTTTCGACTTCTCAACGCAATAATTTCGACGGCGACCTTATATACGAACCTTATACAAGATTCTTTCTACCGTATACTGTCTGGCGAAGTTGAAGTCACGCGCTTCGAACTGACTTAACACCACCGCTCCGGCGGTAGGCGATCAAAGGAAGCTTGTGTTTTCCTAGCAATCACATTTACGGTGTCGACGTGAGGTATATGAGGTATAGCTGTGAGATACACCCCCTCTTACTGACTGTTCTTTCACGTGCATCTCACCGACAACGGCTTACCTGGTACCGCAGAAACTATGGCATATTTTCACATCTTCATCAATGTCAGTTTTGAGCGGAAGAAGCTGGCAGCTCATACAATGACACGTGGGCAGTTTTATCTATCCCTTTGTGCGTTGTTTTATTTTTTTTTTGTCCTGCATTCTTCAGGGTGTAGCGCTAACCTGCAGCGAAAATAACAGGTTGCAAGGTGGAAAAAGGATCGTCCACTAATGTGGCGCTGAGAAAATGACCTGTGTATCTGGTTTGGGCCAGAGGCGCCCGTGAGGAACATATCTCGACTGGTGACTTCGGCTGCAGAACAATGTTGACTTAAAGTTGCAAAGATTAACGTTTTCTCTTCTAGAGGCCACGACGTTACTTCAGTGGCTTCTGCGATGTGGCATTGAATGAGGGCGATAACGTTTCGTTGAAGGACAAAAGAAAGCAGTGCATACACTGATGCGATATCGAAAAATGTTTGCTATAAGGACTCCCTCAGGGTTACATGCACGTATGGTTGTATTTCATAGCAAAGTCCTGTCTCGTACTATCGCTTATCACGAGAATGTAGCAGCTGCTCACGGAAATCGTAGCCATTTCATGTACGGTTGGGCGAGATTTTGTGGCAGTAATGTTCACGCTACACGGTGGGCTATGTAATTAATGTTGACAATACTGCGCTGCAGCTGAACAGTTGTGTTACCGTGTTGATCTAGTTTGTACCGTTAAGATTGACAGATCTGAGATGCAGGGATATCAGTTAACTGTTGGATGTTGATGGTCGTTGCGGAATAGACTATTTGTAAAATGCGAACAAAACACCTGGCTCCACAGGACATGCACTTAATGGAACGCGATTAGCGAAAGAACAAAACAATAATTGCTCAGCACTAATTTTCCACTGTGGCCAGACAGGTGAGTCTGCGATTCTTTTTTAAGAAGTCCACGAACGATACGCAACGATTATATATGAAGTGCACGTGACAAAAGGCGGATTATTTCCGTCATTCCTTTAATCATTCTTCATCTAGTTATGCTTCTGCACTTCTATCACAAAAATGGCTTTGCTTACTTGTTCTGCGGTGTGGTTCAGCGTCTGTACACTGTGCGAACAGCATATCGCAGGAATCGCTGTGAGCGTTAAATGAGTTTAGTTTTACTGACCAATTGACTTGTCCGGCTATGACGTTCCTGAGCATAAGAGTTGTTTTGTAGTGCCACAGAAAACCGAAAACAAAACGAGTTTCACAAAAATTTGGACATACCTCATTATTATAAAAGCAGCGCCAGCTGATTTCTATGGATCTCATTTGTCATGCGAAGCTCTCATGGTTTGTTTTCCTGTTTCTTCGTTGTATAGTAGGGTATCAGTGTGGACCCTGCTGAATTGTGCAATTGTATCAGCGTGGATTACCTATCAACGTGGTGATATGTTCCGTGTGGTGACTAAAAATGTGCATTTCGGCAAAATGAACACCTCACCTCGAACGCGTCCTACTAAAAGGAAAATTGCAAATTCCTTTTACGCTTGATTTTCTTCCTTGTTGGGCGATGACTCAAACGCTTAGAAGTTTCAATCGCATCACTAAGGTACAGCTTATACATAGGCGATTTCTATTTTGTTTATACTTTCTTTCTACGTCATCTTACTTATCTGTCGCCTATAGTGTTTCGTTTTGAGGACTATCAGGCCACACTCTTGGCTATTATCAAAACGAAGTCTCAAAAGGCTTTAGCGCTATGTAAGGAAACCTAGCTCTCAAACGTGGCTCTCGGGCATAGCTCCTTTGTGTTTCACGTAAGCAATGCAAGACATTGAAAATGTATAGACCTCTTTCTAAAGACCTCCCGGTGCAACTGGTTTTTATGTCTCCTTATTTTTTTAATTGCGTCACTGTCAGCGCATGTGAAGTGCTTACTTTTTTTTTACTTTAAACCTCAGGGACCACTAGAGGACAAGACGAAAACGGAACAAACAGAAGATAGTATTCATTATCGCGAATCAGCTACATCTGGCGGTCAGAATTGAAGCCAACTAAGTGGCCAGCTCGTTCGTGGTATGAACGATGCATAATTGTGTTGAAGTTGCCTGTCGTCTGATTTTTTTTGTGTGTGTAAATCGTGCGCCGCTGACTTTAATGAGCCGCCCAGCGCACTTACGTGCTTACCTTGGTTCAAAGCAGGCGACGAGATGAATGCTGAAAGAAAAAAGAAAATCCTGCAGGCACAACTGAACTCGGTTCAGCCTGCTCTTGAAGATATGGAAATCTGCAGTGGCTTGTTACTGTGACACCGCTTGCGCTCTGTTTGAGCGCAGTGTGTCGCGTTGAAGAACGTGTATTGCGCTGCGTTTTTCTTTCGGCACTCCCCGTTATAATTGAGCTGTCGATGGCTTGCCGAAAACGCTGCCTCCCCTCTTTCGCACTTTTACTACTGCCGATGGACGCTGGGGGTGGAACCGTTCGGGCTTCCTTACAGAAATAAAGGCCTTTTTTCCACTCGTTTTCATTAAAAATGTACCTCTCTGTCCCATGTTTTCGCGCCACCGTCTGACGCCGCCTTTTGAGGCGATTAGTGGCTGAGCGCGCGGACGCCTGGTTGTGTCGGCTCACGGTGGCGCAGAAAAAGTGTACACGACAAACCAGTCTCGGTTTCCGTCACCTGACGAAGCGTCGAGCGATACAATGGCACCCGCAGCTGTTTGGCCGTACCAACTGTGAAAGTCTGCTTTGAAACCAAGCCGCCTCCTTTGAAAGGAGGTTCCCAGATGGTGGCGCCACCTGTTATGGCAAATAACAACTGTTGCATCTAGTCATTATTAGTTCGGAAGCGCGGAAATCTATTGCTCAGTTTTTTTCTCTCATCTATGAGACTGTTTTTATATACAGAAACACACACACACACACACACACACGCACACGCACACACACACGCACACACACACGCACACACACACACACACACACACACACACACACAGTGTTACTGCGTTTGTTTGTTTTCACCGATTTTGTCGCCAGGCGCCAGCGCGTCACTGCACCCTGAGCTTTTTACTAACCAACGGCTGCGTCTAAACCGACATTCAATTAACCTCCGAGTTTCGGCCCCGTCATACGGTTGTATTTCGGTACATGGGCCCAATGGAGATCAGTAACAGACATCATCAGAGCCCTGGGCGCATTGTACCAATACTGCGGAGCTCATAAAACGTCTGACCGTAGACGTGTCAGTGCTTCGGTGGTTCGATGCCGCTGAGTGGCGTGACGCTCAGTCCAAGAAAGGGCTGGTTTGGTCCGTCTTGTGGATCGACCTTCAACTCTTATGAAAACAGTCGTGCTACTGCGGTACGTTTCTGCACTGGACTTTCTCCCGGCTAAGCGAGGTCATCGTTCGCGTTAACACTGGCATCGCAGCCGCGTCCTAATTCTAGCATTTACCTAGTATTTACCGGCCGCAGTGGCTCATTGGCTTTGTGTCGGGCTGCGAAGCCCAATGCGGGGGCATCAGATGTGGCCGCGGCATCAGTATTCTTTAGCATCTGGGACTGGGGCTAAAAAACCGAGCCCTCCACTACCGCGTCTCTCATAACCTCGCATACGCTGTGCCATATCTGGTAGCCATTAAGAATGTCATGTAGACCGCTGCGCCTCGCATGCGGAAGGCACGTTGTTCGGTCCCCAGGGCGGGGAGGTACCCGAAATTTTTCATGGATTCGGGCTTCCACCAGCCTGATGCTCGATCTTCCACTGATTAAGACTGCTTTGCACTCTGAGCATGGCTCCAGATCTCATGCGCGGGGGGTGTCAGGCCAACATGAATTTGTCTACGCACAAAATATTTTTTTTTTCTTCCAAAAACGACGAGCGACGATGTACGTAGGCACAGCGCCGACATGTGGTCAAATACGCACTCCGCATCATTTATCGAAGAGTCTCAGACATACCTTTAAAAAAGAAACAGCTTTCGCCTTCTTTACCGTTTCTTTCGCCTTTTCCTTCTGTGTTATTGCCTGTGCGATGTCAGTGTACACTCAATATCCCCAGAAGGTAGAAATTGAACCGGAGCCATCCAGTATCGGCAGCTCTTTCTCCCTCATGTCAGCCCCTCCATCCTCCCTTCCTCTACAGGGCGTGGTTGTGTCACTGAGTGTGACCCAGTTACTGCGTCTTTCCTTTTCCCATAATAAATTTATTAATCTTTGAATTCATATCCGGACATACGTGAGCAATCAGCGCACAGATCTTACCAACACGTCAGAGCAGCACTGTATCAGTGGCTCGTGGGCAAACTTATGCATTAGGAATTTACAGACACTGGATTTCAAAGTACCCCCAGAAAAATCCCTTTGGCAATCTCCCACATTTGTAGCAGACGCAGAGCGTTGTAATTGACAGGCTGCGGCCGTAGCCTTACTTCCAGTGAATTTTTAGACTTATCCTCCTTGTGTCTGTGAAAACAAGAGTTAGTCATTTTATGCTTACAAGTGCGGACATCATTTCCACAAAATGGCGGGTGAACAACTTTCTAGGAACAAAGGTGAGCAAGGACACAATATTATGTTCTCGTTGTGAACCTTAAAGGACTACAGGCACCAAATTTTTGCTTGCGTGTTTTCTTCTTTCAAACGATGCGGTAGACATTCGCATACATGGAGCACACTGTGGTATTCGTGTACGACGGCTAAATAATTTATAGTTTAATTTCTTCTTGACGCTGTTTCGATTTCGGTTTCATCGACCGAACTACGACAGTAACGTCAAGTTGATGTTTTGGTCACGTGATCAACTATAGAGCTGTAATATAATCGCTTACAGGTCATTTTTTGTCATACAAGGTATTGGAAGAGGCTGGATAAAATGTCGCAGTGAATTAAATCTACATATCAACGAACATATAAGTTTTTCTAGTGGATCACATGACCAAAACATCAACTTGACGCCATAGTCGCCGTTCGGTCGATGAAACCGAAACAACATGACAGAAGAAATTCAATTATAAATTATTTAGCGGTTGAAGGCAAATATTACCCGGTAACCTATGTATTCTAATGTCTAACGCATAGTTTGACAGAAGAAAACGAGCAATAAAATTGGGTGTCTATAGTCCTTTAAGGAAGACGGGTAGCCGCACGACTCTGTGGGCCCCTTATCAACATGCAACTGGAACCGTCGTCTGTGGTCGTTGTGTAGCGCGGGTGTGCGGTGGTCGTACGATGGCCCCAGGCTGCAGCCACTCGTACGTGAGGTCATAAACCGCAGCAATAAACAATTTCTTTCAAGTAAGGCTAGTGCGGTTGCATGTTGGTGATTGATTTATATAGTTAACGCGTTTGCAGATGACCCGAGACAGCAAAGATCAGCTACGCCATCTGCGATGCTTACCTTCCTTGGTACTTGCGTATTCCAGATAGCAAACTGTCTTGGATATTTCCGTGATAGTATTCCATAGGCTTCTATAGAACCCTGGATATGCAGACCTTCATTATGTGTTGGCCACTGTGTGGATGGCTGCAAGAATTTCTTCAATATAATCGTCTTTCCTAAAAATACAACCCATTCTCGGACTGTCCTTAAGCGCATAACTACTTTACATTCGCCCACAGAGATTCGGCTCCCACGAAACGAAAACGTCTCGTGAAAACGTCTCGGGATGCCGTAAGTTATGCTTCATCAAGCTCCCATTTCGATACACTTTTGTAGCGATAGCTACATTACGGTAGCATTTCAAGCCTTCAGCGTGGCGGCGCCGTGGCGGTGGCTGCACCGCCATCCTGTGGCTGCGCCGTCACGCTGTCGCGTGGTTGGTCACGTGGTGTGGAACAGCTGCCGGCGGCGCGGCGCCGTGGCTGATCATGTGGTTCGTCACGTGGTTGGTCACGTGACCAAGTTCAACTCTTCCAGCTGTAGCTATCGCGTCCCTCCAGGTTTAACCAGAGCTAAACCACCACCAATTTTTTTTTTTTTGTAGCGCATGCCAGACTGCTACTCACGATACGGTCTGGCTTTCGATCGAAACAAAAAAATGTTAGTCAATTTGGGTAATTAGGTCAAATGCGGATACGTGCGCTAGCATGACGTGAATTGTCGATTGGAGTTACGACCAACTACGTGGCATTAGGCTAACACCTAATTACCACTCCAACTTCTGCCGTTTAGCTGCAGTGCAAGCATCATTCGAATCACGTTCTCCTCCTAACCGCTGCTGCTCATTCCGCCTAGCTCGGTGCGCTTAGGGGTGGTGCCGCCTAATTGGCGCCCCATGTTCTAGCCTGGTTACCACAGGCTACACATTGGTAAGTAAGCCATGTGCACCCGGTGGGCAGGTGAGTAGCGGCACAAGGCAGGTGCTATGGCAGGTGTTGTCTTCGGTGGGACTGGGGTTGCTTACCAAGGGGCTTTAGGGTTGCTTGGGTTCGGTTGCGACCCAGGTTGCTCTCTCCTGGCAGCCTCTCACGATTAAATGGGCTGCCGCCTGACACGGCGGGCAGGTGAGCAGACTGCCACAGAACCGGCTTCACACAAACGACAGACAGACAAACACACAAAGCCCAAATGCGGGGAATGGCCACTATGAATGCTAGCGCACTAAAAGACAAGACAGAATGCGATTATCACATTTACCTTTTATTCCACATGCCTAAGGCTTTCATTCACTCCTGCTATTTACAGGCGTAGAGGCACTCATTTTTCACCAGGAAACACACATTTCAACAAGTTACAGGGAAAGGAGGGATGAACAACGACCCGCTCTGCGATGGAACGAAAAGTATATGTTTTTTTTTCTTACGAGTTGGCATTTAACTTCCACCAAGTAGCGCTCACGACGGGACTGGCGGAGACACCCCATGGTTGAGGACTCCAAATAAGTCCCGACTATTCGGGGCGCTTTTAAACATGTGCTGCATTTCTGGCACAAGTGCGCCACCACACTTCAGCTCTATCAAAACACTGTCACCTTGGACACGGGCGTGTCCACGGACATGGCCTGAAGGCCAGGATAGAACTGCATCTTGGTCCTAGCAAGGTCTTATCTATAGGCCTAGCGCAAGGACCAAGGTCTTATTCAAAGACTACCCATGAACCAGGTTAGTACCTATTCAGGGTCTTATCGTGGCCATGGACCAGATGTTTGAAGGAGACCAGGTCCTGGTCCTATCTGAGGTCTATCCACGGACCTGGTCCAAGAAGCAGGACAGGACCAGTAGAGGACCTGGCCTTGGTCCCATCCTCGGACCGGTGACTCGGAGCGGTCCAGCGGCCAGGTAACGAGGCTTGCTTCCAAAAGGAATGCATCATTACGACTGCGGAGCTGAGAGCAATCTCCACGCTCACACGCAGGCGCGAATGGAAGAGACGGCTTCCCGTCCACAAATGTCTCATCTTCTCCCGTAGGCGAGACGGAAAAGTGGCCGGAAAACCTCACTGCCAAACCAGCGCCTCGGAGCACTGTTGGTTGTTCAGTACGGGTTACCGCACGTCGTGAGGTATCGCACCACCCTTCGACCCCTGCGTTCGCGTTAGCGCAGCATCGCTACGCCTTCGCGGAAGTTTGCGTGCTCTTTTTTCAGCTGCGTGCTAGACAAGAGCCGGCACGATGACAGCGGAAAACCAGGAGGACAAACACT
This sequence comes from Amblyomma americanum, assembly GCF_052857255.1. Lineage (NCBI taxonomy): Eukaryota > Metazoa > Arthropoda > Arachnida > Ixodida > Ixodidae > Amblyomma > Amblyomma americanum. The sequence continues at coordinate 151,847,605 of NC_135499.1, read as the reverse complement.
GCGATTCGCGGATGAACGTGTCGCCTCCGGCCCAGCTTCTAAGGTGATACCGTGACACCGCGCTTTCGTTGAGACCAGAGCCGATAACTGAAAAGACGACAGGCTACTCCGGCGACGCCTCGGTCTGAAGCCGCGCAAGCTGTTTGTCACCACCGTCACGTAGCGACAGTGGTCTTTCCCGTGACAGGGTTGTCACTGGTTTGTGAACGCACTACTCTCTGTTCACCCGTCTGTAAATGGAGAACACTTCGGTGCTGAGGTGAGTTTCAGGAATTGACAGCCGGTGGCACAGCGCGGAACGTAGTTCGAGGTGTCGCCAGAGTTTTTGCCTCCTCCACAAAATGTGTCCTGTCCTAGGCTTTTCTATAGTCGATGCACGTAAGCACTTAATGAACCCATAAAACTACAGTCGAGGCCACATCGACAATACAGCTTTCATCAGATGTGGCTCCTTGACGGTCACACATCTGCATCTCGCAATTTTGAAGATGTCGATAGAAATTGAAACGTTGCGCTTCGCGCCGTCCGACGAATAACGTGTGCTGTAACGTGGACATGCCACAATATCTTCAACCTTACAGTGTTTCTCTTTTGTTTTTGAGCATATAGTCAACATACCCAGCATTCCTATCGGCTTTTGAAACAGCTTTTCAGCATGACTCATCAGAAGAGGGCATTAGAATAAAATTTCGTGCCCAAAACCTCCTGCTTTGAAAATTACTCAGCATGAGGCCCTAGTCTAGGTCAACATAAACGGAAGAGGACAGGGCAGCATCAGCAGCCGCAGCATCACTATCCACCTGACGTCAGCTCTGCTGCTTGCAGGAAGCTGTGTGACCCCGAAGAGAGACTGTGCACTTAGCCAGGTCTGGAAGCGAGACTAAACAGGCATTTGCAAGCCTTCTCCACAGCCGACCCGCCGAGGTGTGAGGGCTGTTTGTCTACAGAAGGTCACAGAAGCAGCAGAAAGAAGACGTCCTCACGAAGCTTCCCCTTCGACGGCAGTGACCAGCCAATGGCCCACAGATTGGCCTCTGCAGCGTCTGTGTGGAATCGCAGAGAGAGGTACTTTGAGATCTTCAACTGCACCGTCTGTCTCCGAGATCCCGCAAGACTGTGTTTTCGTCGTTCATTCTACCCGTATTCGATTCCTATCGCCCCCTGCAATTTCCAGTTAATGGTCACGACGAGAACCGATCGGAGAGACCTGGCACCTCTGCTCTTTCCTGCTCCTCCTCCGCCCTGCGTTGGCCTCACAGCAGCAGAAGACGTCAGTGTGATGCTGCGGTCTGTCCATTACGACCCGGAAAGAGGCAACTGGACACTCGGCTGTGCTTGGGATCTAGATGTCCTTGCAGCCGCCAGTCAGCTTAGGCCCATACCTGCGTTGCAGAAAACGACCGAATTGTGGCGTTTGGCTGACCCTATTTTGCTGTATTCCAAAGAACGAAGCAATAGACAAGACCTTATCCAGGTACCGCAAAAAGCTGTAATGGCGTTTCTTTTATTTCTTATGAACGCTGAAATAACGTTACATATTTTTTTGCGTGGTAACATCTACCTAACGTTCAATTTTAATACATAATGTATTTGTGTTCGAAGTGTTCACATAACTCCTTAGATAGGCGCAAAATTTTTACAACTGACCAAACAACGATTTTGTTACGTTCAAAGCATTTAGCTAATGTCCAGATAGAGCCGGTAATTCACATTATTAACAAGGTCTGTTGTAGCATGCAAATGCGACACATAATGGTCGTTTTAACATTAGCAATTTCTTTAACATTAACAATTCCACGTACAAATTGTGACGAGCTGTAGTGGAATATTCAGCACAAAACCCATTTGTGTTGCAGGTACAAAGTTTCAGCAATGTTTATGGGACAATAGCTTATAACGTTAGCAAAACATTACTTTAACGTTGAAAATGTTGCATATAAATACAGGTTCGCCTCTAGCATCTACATCAAGCACCGAACCCGCAGCTTCTTTCCACTGTTCGTGGAGTAATAATAAACTTCAACAAACAACCCATCGCTAGCACATCTCTTAGTTCGTGCCAGCCACAGATTACACCATCGCGCCAAAATTCCCTAATAAAATTTTACATCGCAATTCACCACACCATTTTCGGGTCATGATTATATTTTATGGCGCAAGGACAGCTCGGCCAAAGAGCGCCATGGCACAAAGTATTTTTGGGCTCCACAAGGTGGGATCAAAGACGCATTTTCCCATCATTTTCACCAAGCCAAGCATCAGGCCGGACGAAAATTTGTACTCACTGTATCACCGGTGGGTACCCAGCAGCACTGGGAATCGAACCCTACGACCCCCGCATACGAGACGGATGGTCAAACCATAGAGTTTCTAAATATCACCTAGGAGGAATACTGGCGCCACCGTCTATGCGAGTTTCTTAAAGAGCACTTCATTCACGGAGAGAATGCCGGAAAGTCGAGGTTTCGTTTTTCGCTTGGCTAATAATTGGCCGAAGACGTGGATTCTGCCTTTGAATAGGCAGCTGCGCAGCTTTGCGCCGCCATTCTCTCCTCTGCGCGCGGATGAAGTTATTTTTATAGTGCACTTTTCACTTCAAAACTATTGAACACAATTGGTGTTAGGCTGGAATGAAACCCACGCAGTATTTTCTGGAGGTTTGTCGAGAGCAGAGTAGTATTGTTATGGCTGCTGAATCCACGTTTTTATGCCCCATAATAGCCGAGCCAAATGCGAAACCTCGTCTTCCCGACATTCCTGCGCCCCTTGCTTTCCATCTAGGTAATATTGGGAAACTCTATGGCTCTAACTACTGGCCTACCGCTGTGGTCCACATTCAGGGATCAATACAAGGTATCAATACAAATGACACGAGTTCATGAGTGTTCATGCCTCATAGTTTAGCTGTGTTGTAGCGCTCTGCTATCGCCCTTGCAGTAGGTTGCTTAAGCAGAGTTGATTCAAGGTACTATAAAGTGCACTTGCATACTGTCACAATAAATGGGTCTGGTACTGCAATAGTGTAACTTCTTTATTTAATGTCGCTGAATTGTGCATGGATGTTTTGACAATGTTAGGAAAACATTATACCAACGTTTCTGAAGGTAAAAAATGGCATTAATTGGTATTAACAACTCACCAAAACAAAAAGACAACGTTGTTGCAACGCTGCGGTACGGTCAAAGTGCGACGTCTGCTCACGCTTTGTGTCAAACGCCATCCTCAACTTGTACAAACTTCAAAATTCCGGAAACATGAGCTAAAATGGTGGTTTGAGAGATAGTCACGAACGAACAGACTCAATTCAAAACTTGCGAAAACCTTTTTTCTTGTTAATTAGGGTAAAATTGTTATCTGCCTTTCATTTTTTCGTCCTTTGTATCTGACGAAAACTTCGTTTCAGTCAACATAGCCTCTCGTCGTTATAATTCCCTAATCAGTCGGCACACGTCAACTTCAGGTTGTCTCAATGTGTATCTAAAAAATAGCGGCCGTGCTGATACAAAATAACGCCATGTGATCTGGGAATGAAAGCTGGAAGATGCCTATGCACTTCTTGTCATAAGTGAATTTGGCTAGCAACGTGATGGCTATCAGGGGCTCTACTAAAATTGATGCCGCTATGAGATTACGAAGAGATGCGGATGAGGCATGGACAGGAGAGCAGCCACCACTTCCCCTCAGGAGACAGATTATTGAAGTTTTGCTCCTCAGCGCAATGTAGGCTGTGTGTTGGTTTCCAGGCTCGCATTCGTCTCAACTGGCATCACGAGCAAAGCTTCGTAATGCCTGTGTACCTGGGGCGCTTAGGTTTCACTGCTGAGGCTTGAACAACGCCTTTAAAAACTATAAATAGCACTTGTCCCACACAAGCACTTTGCAGTGGTGTCAAGACCGTGCAGCCAGTCCTCAAAGATAGAGCCGCTGCCAGTGTCTCATCCATCGACGTGGAGTTGACGAAATGTACAGGTAAAACCAGTGCCGTGTCGTAACGCGTCATCTTTGTTGAATATAGAGCGCGTATGGTTAATTCCAATTGTGATTCGGTATCTTAAATGTACAAAAATGCATTATTCCTTCACTACCTACCCGCCGCGGTGGCTCAGTGGTTAGGGCGCTCGACTACTGATCCGGAGTTCCCGGGTTCGAACCCGACCGCGGCGGCTGCGTATTTATGGAGGAAAAACGCTAAGGCGCCCGTGTGCTGTGCGATGTCAGTGCACGTTAAACATCCCCAGGTGGTCGAAATTATTCCGGAGCCCTCCACTACGGCACCTATTCTTTCTTCTTTCACTCCCTCCTTTATCCCTTCCCTTACGGCGCGGTTCAGGTGTCCAAGGATATATGAGACAGATACTGCGCCATTTCCTTTCCCCCAAAACCAATTATTATTATTATTACTTCACTACCACAGTTCGACCTTGAGTGAATATCTAAAGTACGTCCGAAGATGCACCGATAAGAAACAGTTGCCGCTGGCAGATAGACAGAGAGCAAGATAAATACGCACCCTGAGCGTGAAGTCCCAACTGCCGGTGGAAAGCGCGGTGCCGTCGGGCGACACCTTGAGGCAGGTGACGCGGTTCTCGTGACCGTAGAGGATGCTGAGGCGCACGCACTTGAGCGTGTCCCACACGTTCACAGTGTAGTCGTTGTAGCCGCCGAAGAGTAAGCGACCTGCACACCCACACGCACCATTGTACTCCCCTATAGCCACGTACCACACATCGGACAAGGTGATCGGCACACATTTTCAAGCAGCCAATGTTTTCTTTTTTTCTCTTTCACCCCGGAGAAAAAGAGTTCGGGGAGGAGGAGTACTAGTGCATTCCCATGTGTCCCAAGCGTCGCGCCTGTCTTTATACGAAAGAGTAGGGTTATTTATTTATCTATATATTTATTTACCCCCAGGGACAGATAGCAGAGGTCACACTGCAAAACGAGAACAATAAAAAATGCACTAAATCGTCGCACAAACAATTTTCTCCTGATTATATAATGCAGAGATTTAGCATAGCGGAGGCGTACTAGCGTAGACGTATAGTGGACGTACACTGCGCATGCGCAGTGGCCCCGCCTTATCCCACCCATGTCACTTCGCGTGCGCAAGACGCGTCCGGTAAAACGGCATTCGTCTGGGCTAGTATGTCTACATAGGGCTTGCAAGCCAGATTCTCGCAGACCCACTTGCACCCGCACTTCGTGGCAACGTTTCTGCGCTTACACTGAATGAGCTCACAATTAATCACAAAAAATAGCAGCCGTGCATTTACTAATACCGCGTATTGCATGTACGTGGCCACGTATACTGTACACATAGGATTCGGGGTGACACCCGGAGCCCGATGAGATTTCTTCAAAATCGAGTTAAACCCGATTTCTACCCTGAAATTCGCCTTCTAAAGAACGTATCCTTTTCCCGAGTACAAAAAGCTGCAGACACTATCAGACACCGCACGAATATTAGCGGCCATCATGCGCTCATTCCGGACGGGTGTTTTCAGGTAGCTAATATTTTGTTATTCATAACGGGGCTTAATTTGTTATCAGGTCGAAAATTATTTTTCAGAACCGAGAGTCCCAAGCACAGGTGCTGACGAGACGTCTTATTGGCATCGTTGTACCGAATGCTACGCACGCTAACGACATCTTACTCCAAGGCTCTTGTGCGTTTAAAATGATTGAACTAATGTTGAAATAATTTTTTTCTTGGCACTGTACAGTGGCAGGCAAGTCTTGTTTGAAGTGTTATTCAGGAGATGATGATAAGCGCGACAAAGTAATTGTAATTTGTGAGATAAAATAAGAAACGTCTGATATGGTAAACAGTTTTCAGTGCACCTTCCATTTGCGTATTGTTTATAAAGATAATGAGCAAAAAGTACAGTATTTCGCCCCTGTACAAGAAAAAATGTCGGTTGTCTTTTGCTGCAAGAAAAATAACTGATAAGACCCGAAATGGTCAACTTTTTGCGCAATAAATGAATTTGTACCCGAATTTGAGATAAAAAAAATACCGCCTAATTTTTTCCCACGAATTCCAGACAAAAAAGAAACATCAAACGAAGGGCCCTAGATGTACACGGCCGCAAAGGTAGGGGCATAAGTTGGCCATGCTATACAGGTGAGCCTGGAAGAAGACGCAGATGAAAAAGTGAAGTGGCAGACGAAGGAAAACATGACGTCGATAGAATGCAGGAGATACTATGAGCAATTGAGAGGAACGCATTTCTGCACCAGTTTTACCCATGTGTTTCGCTAGTGAGTTATTCAACAAGTGTGTATTTTTAAGCATTCAGTGCCAGTGTCTTCAAATAGCGATCGCGTCTCGACAGCTGAGAAATGGGATACGTTTGGCACTGAAGCAGGCCCATATCGCTCTTTCACCCGCGGATGACCACATCGCAGGATGAGGGCGATCGGACCGCATCTTCGGAAAACTCAAACAGTAATGAAATGTATGAGTGACATTCTCGTACCGAACAATTTTGGGCAAAAGTGTTTTTGAACGGCTGACCAGTTTATGATAGCAATTTTTTCATATATAATAAGGCTTCACTATATTACCAGACGACAGTCTTGCATTTTTTTGTTTCTATTAACGTTTTTCTGTCGTGAAAAGTGTTCCCCATTAGTTTTCTATGGCAGTCTTAACTGCTCGATGCGAGTGATGGAAACAGTCTAAACAAATATTCTGCTACATATCGGAAGCATGGACCATTGCCTTCAATATTTTCATAACAATACCCTGCAATATTCCAATATTCAAAATTTTTGACCAAGAATGTTGGACATGTGGATGGCGGCCGCGAGAGTGCTTTTTGATCTGCCGCGATGTCCAGTGAGCTCCTGAAACGAGGGTACTGTGAACGTGCGTTTTTAGGCATCCCAAAAATAAAGACTGCTTTACGAAATTGCCGGGTGAGGCAAAAATAAATATCAGTTTCTTCAGTAAAAAGCAAAAACAAATTTTGCAGTCTCGGCAGAATCTCTAACGCACACTAAATCGAAGCGGCTATTCAAACGCGACCTGCAATGGGCACCACTCACTATGCCAGAGTCCATCTTTCTTCATGCACCAGAAGCATGCAGACCACCCACAAAGCACCGCAGAGCCGTGGCGCGGTCGAAAGGCAGTCCATATACCTATTTATTGACATCGAAGAAGTGCATGGTAGTGCACAGGAATGCAAAACTAGGCGAGCTGGAGTTGTTGCATGTTGGAAAAAAAGCTCGAAAAAAAAGACGACGACGTCTTCGTCTTTTTTGCACTATTTTTCTAACATGCAAAAGTTTATGGTAGTAACTCGTCAGACGTGCGTCATTATTCTTACCGCTCACTGAGAAGTCCACTGAGTTGACGCCGAAGATGATGCTCTGCTTGGAATAAACGGCTACTTCCCTGTCAGCACGTAGATCGTAGAGACGACACTGCAAAAAAAATAAAAAAGATAATATCTTGTGAAACTGTTTGCTAGAAAAGGTCGCGCATGGATTCCCTTTGTTATTCCCCTGTGCGCTGAGTACAGCGTTCATGCTGCACTGAGGTGAATTACAGAACACTGGAAAAAAGAAAGCCCTAGCACATCTCATAATGAGCTCAGATTAGAGCAATTGGGTCCACTTCCAAGGCTGGCAAGTTTTTGTTACGCCATTCACGCCTGGCCAAATACGTCGCTGAAAAGAAACGTAAAACACATCCCATAGCTTTTAAGAAGTCTGAACAGTTTAATAAAGTGAACAGGGTGATCCCAATCTACACAGCGAAAAAGTCACGTTTTCTTTACTACCACGTGGCGTCACCACAATTTTCCTCGAGTGTTCACCAAGGCGAAGTTTCCTGCCAGTGACAACAGTCTCAGACTTCTACTGTGCATAGCGATTTTTTTTTCCTTTCTAGTCAGTTATTGTTCCTTGTGCATTGCTTCTGAGTCATAGGACACTATTGTGTACCAAATTTCAACCACGTCAAAAAGCCGGAGATTATGCTCGTGTTTTTACGAGAACCTGGATCTCGAGCCCAAGTATATAGTATGGCATGGCATTATACTAGCATTCAAGAGCTGGGATATCTTAAGGTATGCAAGCAGTCCTCGTAAACAAGTGGTTTGTGAATGTCTCTACGTAAGCCACGAGTAATGTTTTAATCATTGGCCGTGCACTGCCGTTAACACGCAGATCTGCGACCGTCGTTTTAAGCCAAAGGCACTCCGCGGGGCTACAAATGATACCGGCATCACTGTAGCAGGAGGGCTGCAATGCGAATTTTTAGAACAATTTTGTCACGTGCCCAAGCTACCTCTGGTGTATGCTGCACTGTGGGTAGCTACCGGAAGCCGCTCGCATCATGAAAGGGCGCGAAGATAACGAACAGATGCAGGAACCACTAAAAATTCATACTGAGCAACTAAAAGTTATCAGCACAGCAGTGAAACTGGGGTCTGTTCTGTTGGGTGATATTTCCAGCAGAAATGTATAAAAGGAGGCGTATGATTTAGGTATTTGTGTTGATAGGTGAGCTAAATACCGTCTGAATAAGGAGGGTAGCCTTTTGAGTAAGTCTGAGGACTATTTAGTTTTTTTTTTTCATTTCACATTGCACACAGCTTGACATCGCACCCACGAATTTTTGTCGAATATCGCTAAGTTTGTCCTTACATTTCTATAAGCTACAGACCAGTATCATGCAAAATATTAGTTGTAAAAAATAACGAAGTGAGTGTTTCAAGCTCGTTGTGAAAGTAAGCCAACTAAAAGGGATGGTGGAGCCTTTTCATGAACATTTCAAGTTTTCAAGTATACTGTATTCTCCTAGCTCTAAGACAGCCGATGAGTGTTTTCTTAGTCCCCGATACACTACGAAAAAACTCTACTACTGCACGCCTTACCACTCGTATATGAAACTCTACCTTAAGAGTCAATCATCCTGACTACTGACACAATATGGAAGTGAGTAACGGGGGCGTACGTCCGCAGACGACTGAGGAGAGAAGCTGGGGTACAGCAGGAGTTCGAGGAAACCAAATTTTAGCAAGGGAAGCAGAGAGCTCTTAAAGAAAATTAAATGCTAGATTGCATGAGCGCAAACCGTTCCGGTTTTATGTGGCTACATAAAGTAATATGCTGATAAAGCACGGACTTTTCAAATAGCTTAAAACATCGTGTTACCTCACCCTGACATAATCCCCTTGCCACCCACTCGCTCCGTTATTCTGGACAGATTCTGGTTCTTTATTCATGTAGAGCTGTCCTTTCATCGCTTTGAAATCGCTGGTTTACCGCTTTTAAAAGGGAGGCGGATGATATGAATGTCATTAAGAGTAATGTGTCGCAGACGTGAGTACTCACGTACAACTTGAGCAGTACCTGCGTTTTTCTCTAACAGATAAAAAGTGAAGATTTCTGTTGAAGCAAGTAGGCGAAAAGGAAAGGTAGTTTCGATGTGATATAAAATCACACATCACGGAATGCGTTACCATAGTAACTGTTTCCTAATATATTTCGTTGCTGCCATCACTCCCTTGCCAGCAGCCATCGTGAAACTAGTGTTGCTGCATGACGACAATCGGAGAACAACGCTGATTCGATAGCTACATAGACAAGGTCTGGCTCGTGCTCAGTGGCGTCATGGGGTGAATGAATAGGCCTTCCCATGGTGGTGTTGATCGGATGCACTAATTTGCAAAAAAGTTTTTAAGAACCCTTGAAATATCCCTTCTTTTTTTATCTAGCATCGTCTGAGGCTGTGCAATCTGATGACTTACCTGCCTTCTTGTTTGACACGCAAAACTTCTTCTGTGCACTGTCACTTCTACTAAAGGCCTCAAAGGTAGCAAGTGATTTTTTTTTTGTTTTGCCTTGTTAATCTGTTAATCTTTACTTTTTTTATTTTCCTCTTTTTTTCCCCGCATTACACCAGTTATTGTTCTTCTTGCTAGACCGTATATTACCAAAATGTATGTCCTCCCACTCCCCTCTGCAATGCCTTCGGGCCCTTAGGGTGTATAAATAAATAAATAAACAAATAAATCATGTTACGGCTGTTCTCCCGCGTTAAGGGAGGTATGCCTCAAACCGCTGCATCTGTGATTTTTCTCATCAGTGACATGGACAGAACTGTGACCGCAGGATAAGGCGCCACCAACGTTTTCGAATCTAGGCACGCCTTATGTCGTTGTAAAACAGAAAAGCCGAGAAATCGAAAGCTACGAACCTCATTTATATTCACCAAGATTAAGCGATATGCGAGCGATTTTAGAATCGTAAAAGCAGCAGGAACGATTCATCAGTGACGGCGACAGGAACCTTAACGCATGCGTGGCAACATATGCTCTGCGCCACGTCACTAGGAGGCGGCTCCGCGCCGGCTGGGAGGACAGATGCGTAGTCCGAGGATGGTGGCGAATTGTGTAAGAAGTGCTAACATACCGCAGTATAAAGCCCGCACTGATTTGGCAACGTTCCTCGCTTAGGCACGACTGCCGCAGTTTCGTTCGGCGCAGTCAAAAATTCGTTCCCCACCCACCCTCCCTCCCTTGCTGTGGGGAGGGGCAGAGTGCGTGCACTCACGGTGGCGTCATCCGAGCCGGTGGCGATGGCGTCTCCGCTCGGGTAGAACTTGACGGTGTTGATGTCTGATTCGTGCCCCTGAAAGGACTGCACGCACTGACCCGACCGCATGTCCCACACGAGCGCTTGCCTGTCACAGCCCTGCGGGGAAAGGGGACGTGAAACGAAGGAAAGGGTCAGCATCAAGTAAGTCACAACGTCGCAGCAGTCATCTCCGTCGTACAGTTTTTTCACAGCTAAGAGAAACGGGATTGGTGTGTGTGTGTGTGTGTGGGGGGGGGGGGGGGGGGATGACTCTTTGGTTGTTTTCCCTCATTCAATTTATGCCCATCATATTAATGAAATCTTTCCTCGAGGACAGTGGCATCCTCGGGAAGTACTAGATATTGCTTGTGTAAATTTTGTCGTTGTTCTCCTCGGTATGTGCTGTCTAGTATCCTGGTAATCATTTAAATGTGTTTCTATTATGTATCTGATGTCTGTAATATCCTTATTGTTGCTGCTCATTGTTTCTTTTTAATTTCTTGAATTTGTGATTTTTATACCGTTTGCTATGATTAGTACATACTATTTCCTATGGTATACCCTAATTTCATGTCACTAGGCAATATCATTACCTAATTTTATTTCTGGCTCGTGCATTGTATTCTTTGTCTTGTGGATTGTGTGTGCTGTAAGTTTGCTTTGTTGAGCGCTATGTGGCCAGTTCAAGTGTTTTTCTTCAATTATGCGCAAAGAAGTAGCCGGCGCCATAATCAGGCACCAACATCTCTTTTTATGTCCATGTAAATAAAAAAAATGTTCCGCATACTCCTTACGCATCAGAGCTACGCTTGTTTTTTGCCAGCTGGTAATTCCAGTGCGGCAATAAAGTACATGGACAGTAGCAGGATATTCTCTTCTCTTCACACCCTTAAATTGTGCCATGAGACTATTTCAACGTTTCTAACTAAAACTTCTTTTCCTGTCACAATTTTCCGCTACCAATAAACTAAAGTCCCGTTCGCTGCTCGCTCACAGCTTTCCAAAGATCATAAGAAAAGGCATAGTTCTTATGCGACAGCTTTGGAGCACGTACTGCGGAGACGAAGGTGTTGCCCATCTCTGTAGGCGACAGGTCGAGTGCCATGACGTCGGCGGAGTGCCCGTGGAAACTCTGGAGCAGTTGCGAACACTCCACGTCCCACAACGCGCACGTGCTGTCCCCGCTGCCAGTCAGGATCTGCGGGGCGATGACGTAGGCACAACGTCACGCGAAGGAAAGCACTCACTCAGATCAGGCAGCAGCTGCAGTGCGAAATACCTATGACGAATGTCCGAAAAAGTATGGTAGGGGACAAATACTAGTTTTCAAGCGCTACCGTTTACGGCTTGAATGGCTTGGCTGGCATGAAAATGCATTTTTTGAATGCCGGCACACGATGGATAGATTTGAAGGCTTTTAATCCACTACAAGAGATGGAACTCTTTCCTGGGAAAACTTAGTACAATGAAGCTGGAGTATGCTAAACGCAGGTAGGCAAGCATCTTCAACAGAGCAGAGTGCAACAATTAAGACGCGCTATCACTCTCTGTAGAGAAAACTTATTTCAGCCTGATTTTAGCCTTATTTGCTATTTGCAGCAGACCACGAAAAGGCTCATTTTGTATCGTCAGCGCTCCACATCCTTTCGGACAACTTCAGCCCTCAACCCCCCCGAAGCTTACGAGTGTCAAGGGTTCCACAAAAGCCATACTACGAGGCCAGCTGCAAATCCGGTGGACTGTCTGTTATTGAGAGCGCCTGCCCTTTTCTTCAATAACTATTTTTGGTGTGTTACGAGGGGAAAATGCTAGCTAGATTCAGAATTGGGTGCCGTTTGTGAAATTTCTTCAGCTGCGAAAATTACGGCAGAAGTCTAAGCATAATGCCTAGCTTAGCAATATATGTGAGCCTTTATTTGGACATTTATAGCATTCGCGTTTAAACCAACGGTCTTTTCGTGCTAAATTAGTTCCAGAAACAAAATAAAAAGGAAGCCCGTAAAGTAAGCTTGAGAGTAAGCTTCTCCTTTAAACAAGAGGCCGTCCAAGTGCCAGCGGTATGCCCTGTGGTCAAGTTGACTTATTCAAACTGATGTCAGTAGTAACGAAGAGATCATGTCGTCTGAAAAGGAAGCGCAGTCGTTAGCTGTTAATTTGCAGACGACTTTATACACACTTGCATTGAGTTGCACGGCGACCAGTGAGTAGTTAGAGAATAAGCAAGTACAATAACTGTCTGATTTCACAGTGCACAATCAAGACATTTCACTGGTAAGCTCATGATCTAACCTGCTGATCCGAGTTTGGGAAGAGGCAGCAGGACATGTAGCTGGTGTGTGTTCCGACCGCTTTCTTCTTGGCAGACACTTCCTCCTCGAAGCTTAGTGGGTACACGGTAACCTTGTTGTCCAGGCCACTGCCGTCACCAAAGCACAAGAAAGAAAAGCCTTTTAAACGTAGCCTTAACAACAAGTGCAGTGTTTAAAGACACAGCAGACATCATTTTTCATCGACCGACGATTACAGCACTACAGAAAAACGACCTTGCTACGTCGTTGTTTCTTATTGTTCCTGAAATCTGCAGTATGTGACACACGCCTAACAAAAATTTCATCAGTCGTATGTGCGATAGAGACAAGGATAAGAGTACGTATAGTGTGCAGAAATATTGGACTAGCCGTTATTCGCGTTTTCGCTTTTAATTCGCTTAGTGCCGATATAAGGCAGAAGTACAAAAAAAAAGGTGGCCTCGAAATCAATTGTTTTCATTAGCACGCAGCGAAAAGCACCTTTCATTCAAAAAGCGTCGGTAAAAAGTGTACTGTTCTTCACCGCAGCTCACGCACGTAAACAAATCTAAGGCAAACAAATCAGTCAATTCCTGTCGCGTGCTAGACAGAGCAGGCTGAAACCGCCTCGGTGAGCCACGAATTCCTTACCGGAAATAAATTTAAGAAATATAGCATCATAATATATACGGGCTCTCTTGAGGACCCACAGGGGTACAAGGCGAAGGCACAGGGCTGGCGCATAAAATTTCTTGGAGTCAAAACATTAAGATGCTACCTTCCATTTTGCACGCTTGCAAATATATGTATCTACAGCCAATTCTCTTTCTCTCTCTCTCTCTCTTACATGCGCGACTGAATTCCTCAGTACTGAGCCGTCGGCAAGGTCATAACAAGGTACGCGCGCTTGCTTGCTTGGGTACTCACCCGCAGGCGACCATGTTGCCAGACGGCGCGTAGGCGCAGGCCATAACCCAGGTCGTTGGCATCGTCACTGCGTGCTCCTGGGAAGCAATTGCGTAGCGTCACTTGCGTGTTTCTCGCTTAACGCTGTTCTTACGGACTACAACACAGAGTCCGGTCCCATCTCTTTGACCATCGCGCGCGCATTCCCGTTGGTTGCTATTTCTTGCCGCAGTATCGCTGTTGCTATGGTTGCTTTCTTCCCTCATCGCAGTCGTTACTGTCTTTATTCCTGTATTATTCACTCCTTTACACCAGCTACCATTTACATGACGATATTTAGGGTCGTCTTCGAATGAGCTAAAGTTCGTCAGTTCCGTTTAGTTCCCATCAATAAACTAATTTACCCCTAGTTCTTCTCTAGTCAGTGAAACTATTTCAAATACAGCTTTCTCGGGCAAAAAAAAAAATTTTGAATATTGGAATATTGTAACGTAAGGCACAGTTATGAAAATACTGACGCTAATGGTTCATTCTTCCGATGAGTAGCAAAATATATTTTTTATAGTGTTTCCATCGCTCGCATGGAGAAGTTGTGACTGCCATAGAAAACCAATGGGGAACGCTTTTGACCATGGCAAAAAAAGTTAATAGCCTAAAACTGCAAGCCTGACTAGGGGAGATATTGACTGTTTACAGTAAAATCTCACGACAGATGAAAAGCTTGCGTTGATAAACTATCTCCGTTTGAAAAATGCTTTTCTCCATAATTTTTCTTCCTTTCTTTTGCTGTGTATCTCAGAATCTGGAGTCGTGAACCAACAATAGCTTACCTTGTTCGTAGTAAATGCGTCCCATATGATCATCTTGCCATCCTGAAAAGGAGGAGTAGGTGATTTGTACATCCCGTGGAAGACACTAACACTACGAGTATGCAGCATCTTATCGGTACAGAGAAGGCAATCGTTTGAGGCACAGTGAACTCATCATTTGAGTTGAGCTGTAGACATGTCACTACTACGAGACCGTTACACTTGATCTATGATGACTCTAGCTGTGGTGATCTAAGAGTCACACTCAGTGAATTCAACACCTCCTACAAAGCGGGCTGTTAGGACTAGTCGAGGCAAAAAGCCTTAAAGAAGCTCGACGAGGCCCGAGCTGCATTTGCATGGAAATAAAAATTTCTTATAAAAAGGGCGCACCGCTTTCAGAAACAGGAAACAAGAATGCAGACAACATGCAAATACATCTCCATGAAAAGAGACCCATTATACACATATAAGGCCCTTTTGTGTTTGTTTCCAGAATTCAGGAGGTGAAAATCAGCGACACTTTTTTTATCTTGAATTCGGGTAAAAATTAGGTTATTTAGCATGCTATTGTTTGTCACTACAAACAATTAGGTTATTGTTAGTTCTCACTGATTTTCGCTGTGCGTTGTATTTTTATTTGCGCAGCTAAATCAAGGTGTGATTGTTATGTGACATGCCCCTCCTGCTTCGGCCGCATCGGCCTGCAGAAACTTGAAATAAATAAATAGATAAAAGCCTCAATACTCTGTAATATTGAATTTTGAATTAGGTTGTTAATAAGTTCCCAAATTAGTTTCAATTTTGTATAGGAAGAAGTTATTCTCCCCGCCGCGGTGGCTCAGTGGTTAGGGCGCTCGACTACTGATCCGGAGTTCCCGGGTTCGAACCCGACCGCGGCGGCTGCGTTTTTATGGAGGGAAAAACGCTAAGGCGCCCGTGTGCTGTGCGATGTCAGTGCACGTTAAAGATCCCCAGGTGGTCGAAATTATTCCGGAGCCCTCCACTACGGCACCTATTCTTCCTTTCTTTCACTCCCTCCTTTATCCCTTCCCTTACGGCGCGGTTCAGGTGTCCAAAGATATATGAGACAGATACTGCGCCATTTCCTTTCCCCAAAAACCAATTATTATTATTAAGTTATTCTTAGAGCCGAATAGTATTTACTTAATTCTGTAGTTTATATGCAGAACATAAAATGTTCATTTTTCGCTCTATATTTTAAAACAAGAAAATAGTAGGCCGCACTTTAAAACAGTTTACTAAATCAAATTTGTTTACTCATCTAATAGAGTTATTTCGTCTGTCCTTGGAAGGGACAGCGCTTGATACAACGATAACAATAAAACGTTTGGCCAGTGCCTCTGTGTAGGCCTCTCGCTTCTGAACCTCGCCTGTCGAGCTTACGAGTATTCTCAACTTCATCTACGTCATGAACAACAAGAGCTAAAGGAGATTTAAGACCAGCAGACGACCAAGAACAACCCTCTGGAACAGGCACAACATATCCGCTAATTTTTGTACGATGTTTTCATTTTTGAGCACTAGAAAAAGTATGTTCCCTAGAACGTGCATTTAGGGTAGGAATTTTCGTGTAAGCCAATATTTAAGTTAATTTTCGAGGTGCAAGAACCGATAACATTGTGTTTTGACTCGAAAACAAAAGGAGCCCAATTGGATTTAAAAAGGAAAAAGATATTGACCAACTCAGAATGTGTAGTAAAGCAGTTATTTTACACAAACTCTACTGCTAAAAACTCATTTCCTACTAACAGAGCTTTTGTAGCGCATCAACTAGTTCAGAAATATTGCACAGTGCAACTGACCATCTGACGAGCGTAATGTCTACGTGTAAACTGATCTTCTCTGTTGTCTTTCAATCCTGCAGTGTTATATGAAATGGCATCGCCCTCTCCTTTCTTTCTTAACACGCACTAATAAAGTAAAACTTCGATTAAATGAGCCGTAATAGTTGGTTGAGCATCACATATTTATTTATTATTTTATTATTTATCTGTTTGCTATATTGTGGTGTTATCTACTTTATATGATTATTTGTCTCCTTGTTTCTTTCTTTTTTTGCTTACTTATTTACTTATTGTCCCTGTCCTGGCTGCTGCTTCTTTGCACCTAAGGCTGGAGTGGGAATGCTTCCCATCTCTCCCATCATGTGGATGAGGCATTCCTCAATGCGCTTCTTAAGGACAGTCGCTAATATCAGCAAAACCTTAAAGGACCTCGAACTCATTGACATGCTCAGCACAAGGCAGGGCAAGTAACAATGGACCGCGCATAACAAAAAAAAAAGAGCAGTCTAGGAAAGCGGTACTTAAGAAAGAGCGAACTCCATTCGCAAGCAGGGAGGAATGACAGATGGGGAGGATTCTGCGAACGCTAAGTTGACTGCACCTAACCGAGGCCAGTTCCGATCACTTATTTTCTTTAGAAACTGAAACTCCGTCGGCGACCTTTATTGTCTGGGTTGTTGATATCCAGCATCGTTCACCGTGTGTACAAAATACACACACGGGACATTCACGGAACAGAAAATGACAGAATGACATTCGAAAATCTGAGAGACTAAGGCCACATGCCTCCTCTACGGCGTGGCGCAGACGGAGCCGAAAACCGCGGCAACAACGGAGCGGCGCGGTGTTCTAATCGAAAGAGGCGCCCGGACACCGGCGAACCAGTTGTGGCGGTCGCTCGCTTCGCCCACGTGACTCTACGCCAGTGCCTTTTTTTTTTTCTCTCTCTCGCGTGGAAAAAAGAAACAGCGGCGGCGGGGTCCGAAGGAGATGCCGAAGGTGCGGTGAAAGTCGTCTGTCGTCTGCTTGCGCGTTGCTTTGCTTGACTATTATCGCAGAAAAAACAATGCGATCTCGCAAGCGGTGGCAAAAGTTTGAAGTTAGTTGAATAACTTTGCGCAACTCCACAGTTTTTACAGCGAAACACCAAGCGTAGAGCACCAATACATATTTATACGAATATAGCAAGCTACTAATAAAGCGCTGCGCGCACTGCAGTCACATTATTCTCGCCAATGTGAACGAAATCGAACTTATGTAGCGGGTAATGAACTCTGTTATCAATACAGGAATGGTTTGCTAGGGCTTGCTAGATTTGTCTTTATACCAACGTTCGAGAATTAGGCTAGCAAAACAGTTTGGAGAATATTTTACCAGTATCGGCTAATACACATGCAAATTTTCAGATTTTTCTCGATAGCAGAACTCAATGAGTGTCTGAAAGAGATAAATCCGTCTTGCTAGTAGTAACATTCCATACCGAATCGTTTTGCTGACATTCCTGTCTGTTTTAATGCAATTTATTCTGATATGCATCTGTGTGTACAACCATGTCTATCGCAAATGCTTGTATTTTACAGTTGTGTATTTACTGTATGTGCTCGAACTAGGCAATGTTTTTTTGAGTACAGGGATTAATTAATTTTTGCCCTACGTTTCTCTCTCTCTCCATGCAAAAAGAACAGGCGTCCAGCTAAATGTAACCACGTTTTTAACAATTTAAGGAGTGAAGGAGTGTGCTAGGCGCGTAAAATGGGTTCAGTACTTCTACGGGTCGTGTGGCCCACTCTGCAGTATCTATTCAAGGCAAAGCTCGAGTTTCAGTCCGGTGTGCGTACATGACATTGAAGTGACCTTCGCACTTGGCGATTTCATAGCGACAATTTAAGTCAGATGACAAGCATATTTTGACTATGGCCAATGCGATGGTGTCTCCAAATTAGACCCGGTTCGTTTCCGAAATGTTGCGCATCCCACCCCCGAAATTTGACGTTCATTGATTTGGACCAAAACCTATTTTCAGGCTAATTTCAATGTGCTCTATACGATGGCAGTCTCTAAATTTGATCTCGGCCGATTTGGGCCAACCATAACTAAGCGTCCAACCATATTGAGCGTGCAACCATAAGTGAGCGTGCCCGACACGATGACGACCTCCACATCTGGTCCAGGCCATTGCCAAAATGCTTTCGCTTGACCTTTGGTATAACCATAATTAAACCCTGCCTAACTTTCTTTTTCGCACTGCACAGTCGATTAATAAGTTTAGACTGACTAGCTAGCTTTTTAAATATTAACTTCTTGTTCGCAGCAAGGTGCCGTCCGAGTAATTTTTTCTTCAAGTTCTAAAAGATAGCGCGAGAAATCCAAATACACAACAGTGGTGCTACTTGAGCGCAACAGATGCAAATTCGCTTATCGTATATCCCGCGCCCAGTGCAAGCACAAAACTCATCGGAGACTCGTTTACCTGGAACGACTCGTATATTGCCAAATGAAATAAAACTGTCATCCGCTCTCTGTTCCTTGGCAGCGGGAGCTTTTCGGGGCGCAAGACGCGTGCATCTCCCGACGGAGAAAAGAAGAAAAAAAAAAGGGGGGGGGGGGGGGCTTCTTTTTCTGCGCCCGCGCACCCACGCACCGGCGCATCGCCGCCGCCGAAGCAGTGATGGGGAAGCCGCGACGCTCGCCAGCGCCATCTCTCGCTCGGAGCAACCAAGCGTGGGTCACGTGAGGCGAGCTCGCGCTGTGACTGGCAAGTTTTTTGTGGGGCGGGGCTCCGTCGGGGGGGGGGGGGGGGGGGAACCGGTCCAAAATCATCTCGAATGCGATGCGGCTGATTTACCTGTTCACCATGAATGCGGTATAAAAAACACAATGGACTGTTGGCGCGAAACCCGGTAGAAGAAAGGCGCTCACAACTCTCATGACGCGCTTCCGGTGCTAAGGCGCTTTACGTGGTTATACGGCACTGACCTGGGACGAGCTGACGATGTGTCGCTTGTCCTGCGACCAGTCGGAGCAGAGCACTTTTCCCTGGTGGCCTTTGAGGACTCTGCGCAGCTTGATGTTGAGGTCCTTGATGGGTTCCACTTTGCCGGCCAAACAGGTGACTGCGCACAGCACCGGGGTACGATCAAGAGGGGAAAGAAAGCACCCGGCTTGGCAGTTGTGTTAAACCACGAAATAAAAATTTAGCACCGATTGTTCCCAGAACTTTGACTACGTTGCGTGCGATGCTGCACCCGCTTCACTGTACACCCACCCTAATGAACAATTACCCTAGCTCATACCTCATGTTATGATTTCCGAAGTGTAATACTTCCTGCAGACATGCACCGAACACGTCGGCTCATTTCTAATGCTTCCTTCGTGTTCTTTGTGTAAGTCTGTACAAGATCTGCTGCAGTGTCTGTGAGTGCGCCAGGTCTTGAATTGGTTCGTTATTTTTTTCTTTGTGACTGTGTTTTCTTTAAATATACCGTAGATGATCGACACCAAAGACGACAGTATTCTTCTTTCCGGTTTATGACTCCGTAGAATTAGGCTAAGTCAGAGACAGACATGGCAATCATCACAAGAAGCAAGCTCCTTAGGGCCCCAACCTCAAGAACGTTTACGTTGTGGAAGAACCAATGCTGAAGGGCGAGCTTCAGTGCCCTTCCCTCATCAAGATACGCATCACTGCACACAACTCCAAAAACACGAGCCAAGTTACTGTTCTTTAGCTCTCTGATTATTGTAAGTGTAATTATGCGTTGAAACAAAAGCGTGGACAAAGCAATGCATGGTAACAACAACACAACGCAAGGACAAACAAGTACAAGAAAGGAAACACCACAAGGAGCTTTGTGGTGTTTGCTTTCTTGTTCTTGATGGTCTTTGCGCTCTGTGATTGTAAGCATGATTTACCAAAGCGTCCAGCAAGGGGTGTTAATGCATGGTAGTCTTCCGACATTTCAGGTCATTTCATAAAACTCATTTAATAGATGCACGCGAAACGCATTTCCTAACATAAGTGTTCGCGATGGGTACAGAATATTTTTTCCACAGATATAACCCGTCCCTTTATGCCTTGAGGCAATAATAATAATAATAATAATAATAATAATAATAATAATAATAATAATAATAATAATAATAATAATAATAATAATAATGATTTTAAGCTATTTACCGCAAGTACAGCAGCCTTTCACACCCAGAGAGTGTTAGCATATAGTGTGCTGTCGGTATACAAAGAAATTGTTTTGCGTCTTGTGCAGATTCATCCCACGAGCGGCCTCATAAAAATGCTCTATAGACTGTCTACAAATTTCTTACAGACTCTGCTGCCTTCCTACGGATATTTTCTCCTGTCTATCGATAGTCTACAGACAAAAGTCTACTAAAAGTGCACGGACATAAATGTGTAGATTGTCTGTAGACTATAGGATATGTGTTCCCTATAGGCTGGTCTATGGAGTTTGTGTAAAGAAATTCAATAGACTTTACAGAGAAAAGTCTATCAACAATATATAGACAGTCTAAATAAATTTTTTATGTTGCAATCTCCATTTTTATTTTTTATGAGTAGCACATGGTGTAGCCTTCACCAGACGTAAGCTGGCGACCTTTATCGGTGTTGTGCTCTAAATTGCCGGATCCTTCCACATGAAATTATTATGAGCCTCGGTGGTAGTTAACAATTTTCCTTGAAACCCTTAATTGCACATAAGATGGCTGAAACGCAGCCGGCCCCATCTTCTTGGTGCGCAGAAAGTGCCTGGACGTCAGCTGCTGCATGTCCATAACAACGTCCGAGTGGCCTGGTACCCTCCAAAACAAAGCGTGTCATGTGATGAAGTTTCCATGCCTTTGCGTAGGCCTGGCATCGAAATAGCCAAAATTTCATGGACCACAGAGCCGAGGGTAATCGCGTTTTCGAAATTCTAAAGACTGATATGGATATTACTTACGGTCGGCTACGCGCCTCTCAATAATTAACGAACCTAACAGTAATAGCTAAAAATTTAATTATTCAATATTAGTTAACCAGCCTGTTAAATAGCACGTATTAGCTGTATTCTGATTTATTTCACCCCTGACATTGCTATGGCGCAAAACACGCTGTTCTCAGTCTTTTTTTTTTTATTGTGTAAAATATTAGGTGAAACACCCTGTATATGCGCTTATGTTGTAGTGGAGGAGGCAGCCAGTCAAGCTGGCATACCAGTTATTTACCATCTTTCTCTATCGACCGAATTAGAAATAAATGTATTATTATTACAAATCCGCACACAGGTAACCATAGGCAAACTATGAGAGTGACGCTATTGCTATCAAGGGAAGAAAATTGTATTGGGTACGAAATTAACGGGGGGGGGGGGGGGGGAGTAAAGTAAACGTGGCCAGTACACGGCATGAGTAATTGGAGATCACCATAGGAGATATATGGTAGCCGTTGTTCTCATGATGGCGACCATTTTCTGTTTATTTCTTTTTTCTTTGGAATTACTGTATATACGAGTGATTACTGCAAATGAAGGGCTGACATCTCGAATAATTAGGTGTGCTACGTCATGCGTTTTTTTCTCGTCCGTGACGCCATTGCAGCTTCCCGCGACGCAGCTTTTCAAAATGGCGCCGGCGACCAATAGGAGCGGGCATTTACGAGCGCTCTCAATTGTAGAGCGGTCGGAGCGAGTTCCGTAATCAGGGCCCTGCAGGATTAAGCCACAGTGGTACAGAATTGCCTCCTCCCGGTATTCGTTTCCTGCAACAAGGCTGTGCCTTGCGTCCTCCCCTTCCTCAATCACCTGACAGAGTGTGGGGCCGAGATAGAGGGGATCTCGCCAAGTATTAACTCATTAATGCTGCGATAATTTCCTTCTGCTTTCTTCTCAGGCGGTCGAAATTTCCGGAGCCCTTCACTACGGCCTCAGTCGCTTAGCGAAGTCAAACCCCCATAAGCCAAGTCAATTTCTTTCTTATTTGATGCATTCCAATTCTCTCCTGAATATGCATTGCCCGTTGGGCCCTTGGAGAATTAAGTGCATCACAACTGGACTTCAAGACCATTTGCAATCTATGGAGGGAAAAAGCGTTTTTCGGAAACACCGAGGAGGTAATAAAACACAAAACTGATGATTGTGATAGTCTTCGGTGGCATACAAAATCGGCGGTCGCGATGCTGAGCAATCGATAGCACACAAAATGGTAATTGTTTTTTTTTTATCAATGCATTTTCCTCATTATATAAAGAAACTATTTACACCGACTTTTAGTTCCTTCGAGAAGGGAGAGGCATTCAGGCTGTTCTTTTTTTTTTCTAGCGGTGTTGTCTACGCGCAAATATCTGCATGTGAGGATCAGGAGACGCTTTAGCCGACCCGAATACGGAATGCCTAAATATGAAGACGACGTTGACGGCATGCATAATGCACCGCCCATGACTCAAGTGTCGTTCTGTTTCCTTCACGCTGATTTATTCTACAAGACAGACGCCAGCGGAAGCAGGGCCAGGATTGCGCAGTACAGCAGAGTTGCCTTTTTAAGCCTAACTGTTCGCCGTCAAGATGGTGGGTTCCAGTTTACAGGTACCAGTGTTAGAGAAACCAATACTATTCAGCGCTACAGATTTTCTCGAGATCAAAGTCACGCACTCTCGCTAATGTGAAAAGCCCGCTCTTTTTCAGCTTGTTTGCTTATCCACCCTTGAATAGCTATAACTTTTCAAGTAAATACAAGCTATCTTTTCGTGGGTGAAATCATTACACGCGCCACCGTAACTCTACGGTCGATACTGGAGCAGCTGAATAGCATTTAGCAGGAGCTAAACCATACTTGCTCTCTTGAAAATATTATTCGACGCCTAGTGTAGGAAAATATCATACAGTGAACGCATTCGCTAAACGCTTAGTACTGAAGCATATCAACTTAACTACGCAGATACCTTGATGGAGCCATTGCTCTGCCGCAGAAATCGATTTTTCTGATATCCATGAGAAGCGCCCGCTTTGACCTTCACATTTCTTTACTCTCTGTTCAACCGACTATAGCTGATATTTCTTCGCAGAGGTCGCTTTATTTAGCGAAAAACAAGCCACACTATAAGTCACACCTCACACCGAGAGATGTGCGCATCATAGCCTCAGTTGCTTTTGCGCCATTAAAATCGATATAGCTAACTCCGAGAGATCTATGCATTCCTTGTCCTTGACCTAAATTCAGCCCTGCGCGAAAGCGATTTGCTTTAATAAATCTCTGGTATGTACCATGAGAAGAGTCCGCACTTCGCACAGGCGAAGCAGCATTGCGCGGCAGAGCCGGATCTGATCGTAGAGGAGACTTTTATTTCTTAGTTCTCGTCCGCGCAACGCTCCAACACGAGCTGTTGACCGGAGCGGTCAGCGGCAACGCCGCCAAGGAATAACAGGTGCCGCTGGGCAGTCGGACACAACTTGCTGCTCGGCGGGCGCTGCTTTTCAGCGCTCGCTGAAAACAACGCTCGCTGTAAACAATTCAAGCGGCGTGTAGGCAGAGCTTTTCGCAGTCGCGGACATGAACGGGCGCACATCGGGAGATATATAGCACAGCCCGCGGAGCGTTTGAAGGTCGCTGGAAAGAAGATATTCGCCGGTTCCGCGTTCCGAGCCCGATGCGTATATAAGGGAGTTATTTAAGAATTGGAAAAGAAAAAAGAAAAATGAAGGGAAGGAAGAAAGTGCGGGGTTGGCGGCCACCTCCGCCATCGAGGGGGGGGGGGGGGGGGGGGGGGGGGGGGGGGTGAAGACAACGCTCACCGCTGACATCGTTGATCTTTTTCCGCTCTTCCTCGAGTCGTGCCTTGAGTTGCTCGATCTCCCGCGTCAGCGACTCGACCGTCTCCGCCGGGTGGTCCACCTTGGTGGCCGCGTTTTCCTCGGCCGCCATGTTGTGCCCCGGGTTCCCCCCCGTCCCGGGAGGGCAGCAGCAGGAAGGAGCCCGCCGCCGACGCGGCCGCCGGCAACGGCGGAACAGCGGAGGCTCCGCAGTGGTGACGGCGCGCGCGCGCGCCAGCGCCGGGAGATCGATAGCCGCAGTTCCTGCTGCTGACGCCACCTTGTGCCGGGGCGGGGCGCTCTAGCCCGGGTTGCTGCAGGCTGACCGCCTCGGGGCGCCGAGCCGCGGCTTAATCATGGCTGCTCCACCTCGAAGGTGGACCCGAACGCTCGATAGGCGACGGCGCGCGACATGGCCGTGCTCTGGATCGCAGCCATGATGCCGCGATTCGCCTCCTCTCCCTTTTGTAGAGGTGTTCGCCTATTTAGACACCGGGTTATTTAAGTGCAGATGCGGAAAAGGGGAGGAGAGGGGGGAGGGGGAGATTTCGATTGCAGGATTACACTGACACCCGCCCTCCTCGCCTTGTCTGTACGAATGAACGAATAATTGAATGACATCATAACTGCGCAGTGTGTCCCTTCGCGTACGACTGTAAGCTCCAGTGGATGACCAAGGCCGCGAAGTCCCTGGAACAACCCAAGGAGCACAAGAATCATTTGCATGCACTCCTCCGCCCCCACCCCCTATTTTTTTTTTCTAGGAAGAAAGTACTCCGAAAAAGGTGACCCATATATGGGATAGCACTTCGAGATCCACCCCCCCTCCCTTTTTCCTTAAAAAAATGTCAGTATTCTAAAAATTAATTGCACACGCAGCTATCCATCAGTCTAATAATAATAATAATAATAATAATAATAATAATAATAATAATAATTGGTTTTGAGGGGAAAGGAAATGGCGCAGTATCTGTCTCATATATCGTTGGACACCTGAACCACGCCGTAAGGGAAGGGATAAGGTAGGGAGTGAAAGAAGAAAGGAAGAAGGAGGTGCCGTAGTGGAGGGCTCCGGAATAATTTCGACCACCTGGGGATCTTTAACGTGCACTGACATCGCACCGCTGATTCAAGATTGGAGGTATTGAAATAACGTTTGTGTAATAACTTACAAACCTGCTTTCAGGGTTTCTATCTTTCCGAAAGTACTGTCAAGTGCAATATGTACAATGTTCTACGTGAATGAGTTCTCCCGATTTAATACATTCGTCGTTGACGCTTCCTTTTCTCCACCTCTAGCTTTAACAAGAAAGCGCTACAGGTCCCGCGTAACATAAAAGCGTCCACTTCTTTGGCAGAGAGTGAACAACCCACGAAAAAAAAAATCCCCAGAGAAGCAACCCAGGTGGCAGGTGGGCCACCTAGGTCACGTGGCCTTGTGATGTCATGCCAGCCTGCCCACCTGATTGTGAGCAAAGTGTCCGCTGTGGCAGTTAGCAGTTGAATTTTAAGGGTTGGTCGCGAGAGTTTCCTCGAGAAGAGCAGCCTTTGTCGTAGAAGCCCCATCGATGGCAGCACCTGCCATCACATGGCAGTGGCGCATCGCTTAACGTACCGCTACACCACTGGGCCAGGAGCAGTATGAGAACACCCAAGGACTTATGAATGTAAAGTAGATAATGATCAATTCCGCATATATGGGCACGGCCCCATTAACGCTATCGTGTCTTAACTTATGGGTAAGCTTAAGTGGCCCACGAGTTTTTTGCTTTCCCATCTCCCTTTTCTGTCTTGCTTTTTCTGTCATGATGTCCCTCCGCAACAGAAGCGGCAGACCTCTTAATCTGTAGAGCGACCTCCCTCCCGTACACAACTTCAGCTACTTTCTCTTCTGTACACAACCGAAATTCTGGACAAGCAACGTAAGCGTCTAGCGATGACAGCGGAGCGTGCTCTGCAATACAGACCCGTTTGGCCACGTTAGGTCTCTTTCTGCCAGCGGAAATGTCCTCCTTTGTGCTGTTCCGGGGCGAAAGGTGTCGCTGCATGCGCTTAGACCTACGAATGCAAGGTGCCCAGATTCGTCAAGCATGCCATGCGAGGTTACTGGACGTCGTCCTTCACTCACGTCTGACGTGGAAGAGAGCGGTGGACAGCATTGCTTGCTCCTCGCTGCCAAGGCTAAACTTACTGAAGCGTTTGACAGGCGCGACATGGAGCAGTGGTTCAACATGCACTCAACTATTGGGAACAGCATAATTCTTTACTCACTGCCTTTTCTGTCGCCATCAGATAGCCAGTATAAGAGCCTTGAGATCACCAACAGGACGCGCTTCTTCTAAGGCCTAACAAGATCTTAGAAGAAGCTCATTGCCTTCCGTTCCTCCAAAAAATTGCGTCTGCTTTTAGTTCGCCTTGGAGAGACCCGGACAGGTCAGGTCCTGTTTCGTTGACTACGAGCTAGGACGCAAAACGGAACTGAACTGAACTGAACTGAACTGATATTTATTTACCATGATCTTTATTAAATCAATTCTCTGCAGCCCTTCGCACCCTAAGCGCAGTGGTTTGGCGGCCCACTGGACACAGGTATCTGCAGAACCCGCCATGGTTTTAGGATGACATTAATTGCCGCCTCAGTGTCCCAGGCTTACGTACAAAACGATGGCTACAGCTGAAGGAAGTAAGATCTTTGGTTCTTGAATATCTGAACGGCACCAATGGAGGCTACCTAAACGTTTACACTGGTGGCTCTGAGTGCAAGCATGAGCAGTCCTGATCAGCCGTTTTAACGCGATAGCGTTATGACGCCCATTGTGCAGAAAATCCGGCTTCGTCGGCGTCATCTGCGTCTTTGGCATTGCGAGTGAAAAATCCCCGGAAAAGCAGTCAGTCGCACCACCTCGGTCACGTGAATTTGTGTCGTAAGCAAGTCAATAGTCAATGAGTTTATTTTCCAGGTTCAACTGGAGGGTTTCCTGACTAAAAGCTGCCTGGGCAGCTTGACTTGGCCCAAGAAACCGCTACAACCAGTAACACACGAGCGGTACAGGACATTTTGCAAAAGTAGTCACACATGCAATACTACATCAAATAAAGAAAACACTTTACACATATATACACTGACTCGAAAAATGTTTAAAAATGAGAACACTGAAATGGTCATACATATGTTGAAAGAAAAATACATTAAGACTCAAGCAAATGTTGAACAATCAACAAGTGGAGACGTAAAATGGGGATTTGAACAAAATATTTCCGCAGCTAAGCTTTTGTATATCCCGTTGTATGTTGATGTGTGTTTAAAACATGAGGCAGATTATAAGACAACGTTTGTAATTTATAATCGGTGCGAAACGGGGTATATTCCATGAGTTGGTACTTCTTGTATGTATGTTAGCACGACGGGTGCCCAAAGATGCTAGGGTAGAGTAAAATGGACAACTTATACCCTGGAAAAACATTTTTTTGCAATAATTTAAAATTATACACAAGATCAACGCGGACAATGTTATGTGCTTGGAAGGCGTATTTTGTGGTAGTCATGTTATTAATATTGGCGATTATTCGAACAATTTTCTTTTGCAATACTAGAAGCTTATTGATGTTATTCTTAGTCATTGTGGCCCATACTAATCTACAGTAGTTAATGTCAGAAAAAAATAATGCATAATAAATTTGTAATTTACATTTCAAAGGTAAAGTTTCACGGCATCGCGAAAGGGCTCCGCAGACCGAAGAGAGTTTTTTGCAGAGGTGTTCGATGTGGGCATCCCAGTTTAAATTACACGAAAAATATACTCCAAGGATCTTGTGCTCTTCAACAATTTGTATTAGTAAATTTTTAAAGTTGATCATCCAATTGGGTTTTGTCGGTTTGTTTCTTGTGCGACATATTATAGCCTTGGACTTTGTAGGATTTATCTTTAATTTATTCATCATTGACCACCTAGATAATTTATTGAGTATATCACTACATTTCACAATTAAATCGTTAAGGTTAGGGCCTGAAATAAGTATTGTGCTATCATCGGCGAATGTTACAAAATCAATGGAAAGATATATGAAAACAATATCATCTATGCATGCATTAAACAAAAGGGGTCCCAGTACGCTCCCTTGTGGGACACCATAGCTGATACGCAAAACGGAAGAAAGTTCATTATCTACAGACACCGACTGAATTTTGTTTTGGAGGTAGCTTTTAAGCAAACTGAGTGGTTTACCACGGATACCGTACATTTGAATGGTTTCAGGAATCAAACGGCTTACTGAAATCAAGAAAAAGGCACATCGTATACAAGTTCTCATTATTATTGTTCAAAATAATTTCTTTCATTGTTAGTAAGGCTGTTTCTGTGGGTTTACCAGTCCTGAAACCAAATTGTGATTCAGTTATTACCCTATGTTTGTCAAAAAAAAAACTTGTTATTCTTGACGAAATAACCTTTTCCAGCCCCTTCGAAAACCCAGGGAGTACTGAAATGGGCCTATAATTTGCTGGTACATTTCGGTCGACCCCTTTATAAATTACAGACACCTTTGCCGTTTCCATTCCGTTGGGGAAAACCCCGCATTCCAGTGCAAGATTATAGATGTGAGAAAGCAAGGGACAAATTGTGGGTAAGACATATTTCAGTGGTTCCATCTGCATGGTATTGACATACCATGCAGATACAACCTGCTGACCGGATTGCGAGTAAACAGACAACAGTGGCAGTTAGATTAATTATCGGTTGCTCAGGAAGAGCAACCTGGGTCGCACAAACCCCACCGGTGGCAGCACCTGCCATCGCAGGGCAGTGGCGCATTGCTCAACCGCTACACCACTGCATCGAGAGTGGTGTAAGGACTCTCAGGGATATGTGAGTGCAAAATCGAGAAAGACCAATTCTACACACATGGGCATCAGTTACAGCATTACCCTATCGTAAAGGAGTAATTGTAGTGCCTGACCTTAAAATATATTTTGAGCTGGGCGCCTGCAAATACTAGTGTCGAACACATCCGTTGCATCATTGGCCATCGCAAGGTCGCTTAAACGTCTGTTTCTCTGCAAACCACAGAGAGTCGTCATTCTGTCTTATTCCAAGTCTGCGCTAGAGCGCCTGCAACGAGCGACTCCGATGCTAAATTTATCCTCTGAGCTCTCATCTGGCTGAGGAAACTACAGTTGAAAGGATTCACAGTTTGCTTCCAGTGGTTACCAACTGGCGTTGGAGTCGCAGGTAACACGGTGTCAGACCTTCGTGCTCACGAAGCACGCTCTTATCCATCTTAAGGGGCTGTCCCAAATGACGAGAACTTCGCTTTGCAGCTAGTGGTGCAGCACCTTTCTGCACTTCGGGCACCTTTGCACCTCCCTTGCGTTACACGAGACTCGACGCGCGACAGAGCTACTCCCTTGTATCGACCACGACCGCGGCGAACCCGACCGCGGCGGCATCGTTTCAATGGAGGCGAAACGCAAATGCGCCGGTGTGCTGTGCGATGTCAGTGCACGTTAAAGATCCCCAGGTGGTCGAAATTATTCCGGAGCCCTCCACTAGGGCACCTCTTTCTTGCTTTCTTCTTTCAATCTCTCCTTTATCCCTTCCCTTATGGAGCGGTTCAGGCGTCCGCCGATATGTGAGTCAGATACTACGCCATTTCCTTTCCCCAAAAACCAATTTTCAACGCAGTGTTTTCATATATCGTAAGATTCCACTGTAACAATCAATATATCCGCAGACCTTCCAGGGCATGCCTTCTTTATTTTGAATCTTTAAAATAATAGCGCGTTTTTCAAACCAACAGACAGCACATAAATGTTCAACCTCGACCAATCGCTGCCATAAAATTAAGTCGTACAATTATGTCTTCAAACCACGGATATTGAAATGGCTACTATGAGGACTAAGGCCCGTGCCCCAATACATGGCAAGCAGTGTGCAGCTACATGCTGCAGTGATTAAAAATAAAGATTAAAAAAATGGGTGCGACAGGAGAATACAAACACAAGTCAAACATGAGTACACATGAAAATAAAGTGCATTGTAATCAAATTATTAGTTTACATGGTGAAGCGTATATATGTTTACTAATAACATAGGCATTGTTTCCTTACAGCAGTGGTTCTTCGAAAACAGCTTCAGCACCTCTCATGTTCAACCACTGCAGCACATTTATTTATTTACATAGAGAACTCCCAGCAGAACAGAATGTTTTGTGTAATAATGTGGCCTTAATTTATTAAAGCATTGAGAGCCGCTTCCTTTCAACGCAACAAATACGTTGCAGTCTTGAGACTCAATTCTTGTGAAGTCTGCAAGGACACCTTGATCACAAACGCTAAGCAATTTAAGAAGAAAAAAACACAGCAAAAAGTGTCTTTGATGTTGCCAGCATCAAATTCCTTGGGCACCTAGTCAACCCTTAACGCTTTTTTCTATCGTCAAAAAAGTTCCCCGTTGGGTTTTTGTGGCAGTCTTAACTACTCGATGCGATCGATGGACAAATATTAAAGGAAAGATTTTGCTACGCATCGGAAGAACGGACCTGTGTCGACCTTAAATATTGCCACAAGAGTACCTCACCACATCCCACACTTGCCTGACAATTAAAATTGATGTCCAAGAATCCTGAACTTGTTAGGCATCGTGATCCCCCCCCCCCCCCCCCCGCACTTTCTTTGTTCTTCCTCTCACGCTTCCTCCTGTCAGTATCGTCCTCCCAGAGTTGCAACGGCCTCAAAGCATACAATTCCGCATACTGCTAACCGAGAAATGTGGCACCTTCTGAGAGTATTAAGAGGGGAGATCAAACACCATGCTGCCCTCATGGCACGGCTTCGTTTAGTTCGTGGCGTTCTCTCGCACTCCAGGCCACACGGATGCCGGCACAGGGAATCAGCCCGCTCATGAAGCGGCAGGGGAGCGTCTCCTTACCTCCACACCTCCGCTGGACCCTGCGGACGAGGGCATTTCGCATGTCTCCTGAAGCACCATGTGATGACAACACTGCCATCGCACATTTTCGATTAAATCAGCTCATAAACGCCAGTCGTCGCCGTCTTCATGATACCACCCCTCAAGGTTTTCTCGTTGACACCTCCAAAGCTCTCTCGAGCGGACCAAGTTTTCATTAGCAAGCTTTGTGCTGATGCCGCTTACGCCCTCGACATTTCCTGCAAATGGATCGCGCCCCATCGCCCACGATTGTCGCCGCCAATCCGGCATGAACGCGGGTTTCTGAAATGCCCGCGCTGTTCCCTTAATTGCGAAGCCAGATCTATTTCACCTAATGTGGCAGTGCTCCTCCTTTGATCAAAGCAGGGACTCCTTGCAAACCAAACATGCCACACCCACAGACGCCAACGCCTTCAGCCAACTGCTTTCCTTCGGCCTCCGCACCATTAAGAAGGGCCTTGGTGCGTATGGTAGACAAAGTGGCCTTGTATACGAGCTGTGTGAGGAAGGTGGGGGGGGGGGGGGGGGGGGGGGGGGGCTTCTCACCCCACTTAGCGGGTTACTCATGTCCGTTCTCCGTCTTGCAGCCCGATGACATGGAGCTGAACTATTACTTCATATAATGGATCCTCTTCTTCCCCTTTCCCAAACACGCAGGTCTTCCTATGCCTCAATAAAGGTTATTCATACATTCTAGCACTCTTTGTTGCCGAACCATGAAGAGAGGGATCACGCTCAGTCACAACGCGAGAGCACCGGTTCAGAAGCACCGCAAGCCCTCTGCAATCGTGAATCTCTCCTGTGTGTCTCAGCCGAGAGCTTAGATTATTTCGGCAAGTAGTAAACCAAACGGATTAACTTTTCTCGACCAAAAGAAATAATAGCAGTTTGCCAAACACGCAGAAAAAGGTGCATTACAGCAGACAGGGTGCCACTAGCAGTTCTGAGCACCTCATGCGCGAAAAAGTGCAAAATAACGCATAAAATGAGCTGTACACCCGCGAACTTCCGAAACATCATCGCCTAGGTACGGTGTTACTGCGAGCAGATGCTGAAATACAGGCATGGCGGGACATCAGAATGTCTCCCAGACATTTCGACTTCCTGAGATACAAAGAAGCAGCACTTCTGGAGCCTGGAGTTAATTGTAATAATGTCACCTAAATCATGCAAATTCGCCCTTTTCCATAAGATCCCCCACTCCAACGGTCGCCTGTATCCCATGCATGTTCATATTAGGCATATTCGACAGAGCGCGCGCCCCGTAATGCAGGAGGGTAGCATTTTTATTGGTGATCTCGTGAACGCCGGAGTCATCATTTACCACATTCTATGACAAAGGCACTCACACCACTTACCTCCGAAAAAGTCACCTGTACACCTATTCTTGTGCACAAAAATACAACAGACTGCCACTGTTGGACCGTTATCAGGCGAGAAAACAACCGTAACACTTTCTCATTCTTATGTGCACACAAGGGGCAGCTGTGGGGCAAAGACAAGCGAACAGCAAGACATATCGCCTGGAAAGCAAGCTCATGAAGCACCAGAAAGGCCGAGCTCAAACTCAGCCATACGTACTCGGACGGAACACTAAAGAATTCGTGAAAAAGGCCAGAAAGGCTTCCTTAAGAGATGCGTGCCAGCACATTTGTGCTCGGATCACCTCTGTCTGTCCTCTCTGTTGTTCAAATCGCAATGAAATATGTACACGAATGCCGTCACCAAAGGCATCGCCACCAACTAAGCGGCATCTCCATTTGTCTTCCAAAAAAGCTCGCAGACAATGGCAGGTGAACAGTGAAGCATCGCGTCTACGGTGCCCTTTCGATGGCGTTGCTCCGCGGTTGCGGCCACTGCTTGGCCGATTCCCGCCACTCATCGCCAAGAAGAGCATGCCACCGCGCGCGATGCACGCAATCACCGCCGGGCTGAGGCAAGCCGCGCCGGCGGGGCGTTATTTTTCTCGTCCCCTATATTTAGCAGCACGGGCTGTTCCGCTCGCTCTTCTTCTTCCACGAGGCCGGACCGACTCCACGGCACAGGAAGCGGTCCTCTGGGAGCCGCAAGACGGTGGCCTCGGCGGTTGCAGGCATTGCAGCGCCAGATCAGAGCGCTGCTGCGCCGGAGCACGTCTGAAGCGCAGGCCAGAAGGATAGTGGGCGAAGAATCGGTGAGGCAAGGTTTGCGGGACGTATCCGTGTTAGTTGCAGGCCGGAGTGAAGACCGTACCGAAGACGGGTAACGAACGTTACCACAGAGCTCGTCTGGCGGTGATTCCGAGGATACATTCCTGGATTAGACGGTCGCCATGGACGGGGATCGCCTCTGGAGGGGCCTGCTCCTCGTCCACTTGTTTCTCGTCGGTCAGGGTGAGTGAAGGCCGAGCTGTGAGCTTCTGCTGTGTTTGTGACGACCGAAGTTTGGCCGGAAAAGTAGTCGTAAGGGCATGAGCCTTAACAACGCCTTGGTGTCAACTGTGGGCAAACGGTTCGGCAGATCGCAGCACCGACCTCGCCGCTGGTCAGTATCCGCAAGGCTAACCCCACCTGCAGCTTGTAACAACCTCAACATAAAAAATTCAGGAAAGGGTTAATACGGAGTGGCATTTAAACCGTGGTTGCTATCGAAGATCACGATCTTTCCTGGCCTCGCTCAAGCCCCTCAGAGACACTGGAACTCGCTCAGGAAGTCTTCCTATTAATTCTAACGGTCTGTCCATCGATTTCTTATCCAAGATGATAACAGGTACGCAGTATGCATAGATAAGCGGAATTTATTGAGCTCGTAACTACTTAAGGCATGAGCAGTGGCCGCGCACGCTCTAAAGCCCGTGTAAAAATGATCACGCAGGTTTATCTGTTTGCAGAAAATGCGTATTCGTCGGGGAACCACACACTTGAAATATTTTTAGCCCCGAGATGCAGTGAACTATAGAACGTTGTTCAACAGCATGTGTACAACTGGGCGAGCTGGTGTCCTTACACTTTTGAACACGGCCTTTGCCGGTGTCTAGTTTAGTGCTGCAGCTTTCATTAGTGAGTTAGAACGTGACTAAGACGAACAATTTATTTATTTATTTATTTATTTATTTATTTATTTATTTATTTATTTATTTATTTATTTATTTATTTATTTATTTGTTACAGAGACCTGCAGCACCCGAGGACATTATAGCATGGGGGGTCGACACACAATAACTTCCGCTCGTTTGGCCAAAAGTACTCAGGATAACAAAAATACAATGACACAACTAATAATAGATGAGGAAAAGCATGCACTGAGAGAGGACAACCACGCTCCATAAATACAATGACACTAATGAACTGAAAAGACATGCGCAAGAGAACTGCGCGCCACGTCACACATCAGATTAGAATCCGCGGAATTGATCTTCCATGCAGCATTCAGTGACGCCGGCTGGTAGCCTGTTCCACTGATTGATCGTCCGTGGAAAGATCGAGGTTTTGTAAATATTTGTCCTACATTTAATCTCTCGGATCTTCCACTGATGATCAAGTCGTCTAGAAAAAAAGTGAGGTTGAAGCAGGTACCGGTCTTTGTCAATGCTCAGCTTTCCAAAATAGATGCGATGCTATACCTACGTCGAGAGAAGATACGACACCGGTGAATGAGGGCGAACGTTACAAGCACAATTCAAGCATCAGCACTGACCTGCTGTATCTGCACAAGCAAGTTTTCCTTGGCCTTGCTGCTGACTGCAAATAAAGTGAGCGAATGAGCAGTTCAGTGAACAAAAGTGGCTAATAGGTGCCCCAAATGCTTTGTCACCCTGCCAAAAAAAGCTTCGCGGATCGCTGACTTGGTGCCTGCGCATACAGAGGAACATTCCACTGCGCGAACGTTTAAGCATAACAAAGCCCATTGTGCCATCTCTCGTTAAACAAACTGTCAAAAACTGCGCTTTTTTCTTCGG